>NC_043961.1:44614993-44702901 GCF_902148855.1 Sphaeramia orbicularis
ACGCATCCTGCTGCAATAATGATGATGACTGCCAGATAGAGCTGAAATGATTAATCAATCAACTGGAATCCATTAAAAAATATATTCAATCCAAAAATTCCCTTAACTGAGCTCTACTGCTATATCATACATGCATAAAATGTGTTTCTCCTGAAAGAAAAAACTAAAAACAAGTCAGAATCAAAGCTAAAGCATTATTTTTAAAAAAAATATAAACTACTAATGTATTTGCAAAAATGAACCGAAATTTAAATTGTATCTAAAAACAAACTGAAAAGGAAACAACTATTAAACATTTCAGAACCAGAATATCATTACTTTTATCTAATAAATATATAAGGTGTACAGCCGAATGATGAATCAGTTAATCGACTAAAACTGATTGAAAAATTATTCGATTCCGATTTTCCTGAATCAAAGCCTTGTTTCCTTAATTTCGCTGTTGCTAAACATTGGTTCCACTGTTGTGTTTCACATGGATGCTTACACACATGATGCCAGGATCAACACAAACAATATGAAGCATAGCCCAGAGGAGACGAGGACATAAAGGCAGCATGTTCACTTGTCTTCACTGGAACAATCACTACTCCTTTAAGCTTTCACACAAACATTACAGATACTTTGGTTTTACTTTTTTAAGTTGTATGTTAGTTCCATCTTGAGTTGTTAGTAAATTGTTGAAGACTGCAGTGCATATTGGTAGATGTCATTTGACTTGTTTGTTGTTGTTTATGTCTATAGATATTTTTATATATAATTTTACCCTGTTGTTATTGTTGTTATGTCTATATAGATATTTTTTATATATCCTTTTACTTTTATACTTTTTGTGGCTGTTGTTTCACCCAGTACTGGAATAAAGGACATGTTTTTTGTAAATTTTTCAGTCCTGTCTGTTCCACAGGTGACTAATTTTTTTTATTTTTGTGTTAGAGCATTTAATTAATTGGTTGTGATTGGGGTGTGAAAGGGATTTTAAGCAATATAGTAAAAATGCTCCAGGAAAACATCTCGCACCCCACCTTTAACTCTGATATATATTCAGATGTAGCAGTAGGACACCTGCTACTGAAAAAAACCATTGAACAAAATAAGCAACCAAATCAACAAAATACACAAAATAATCCCCTGTCCTGAATCTAGTGGTAGATCAGTGTCTCAAGTCTTTGATTCATTTTACTTGAAAACAAGCAGAAATTAATTTCTTTTGGCAGATTAAAAAAATGGTTAAAATGCATGATACATTTACATTTAAACACAGGTTTAAAGTTTGTAAACCTGACTAACTGCTTCAACTCACACATTTTCATCAAAATCGGACAAGACATGAAAATCCTGTGCCATTAGATTTAATATTATAACATAACAGGACATACTGAGAGATTCATGGAAACAACAGACAAACTGCTCAAATCATATCTATAATATGTTTAGTACTAGGAGTGTTTTAATGTCTTACTAATCTCACCATTTTCCTTCGGGAGGCTGTGTTGTCTCTGTGGTGGTTTCAGGTATGTTGGACGGGAACAGTTTGGCGTAACGGTTCTTCCAGGCCAAACGGGTCAACATCTCCTTCTGGATCTGCTCTCTGTAGCAGTTCTGGCTTTGGGTTGTTAACAGGGAAGGCATCTCCTAACAGAGACCTTCATTCATTATCGTCAACGTTATGAGACTCAGTGAAAGTAGTCACTCAAATTATGCATCAAAGAAAATGAGCCAAAGACAGCACTTTATTGAATGGAAACAGTCAAGGAAAACTTAATCAGGACCATTATTAACAAAGGCAACTGTTAGGTTAGAGACATAAGAACTGGTGAGTTAAATAGATAAACTATTCTGATAATTTAAGTCAGTGTTCAGCCATGTGTATTAAAATATTATGTTGTGATCTGACATCACAGCCTTCATGGTGCATAGTGATGCACCATGAATAAAACCTACAGAATTAATCTAAATCACTAGTGTTTTCTCCTTTTTTGTTGGAATGGTAATGGAAAATATCTATATTCATGTCAATTACACTACTCATTCTATATTTATTTATAATACCCGACAATTATAACTACACTCAATACTGAAAATACCACCTGTACATTCTGCACATTTTTTTTTTATTGATATTGGACTTGTTTTTGTGAGCATAAGTTTCTATGTGATGGATTTTATATGTTTATTCTTAACTGCTTTTATATTTGCTTCCTGAATTTATAATTCTGGGCAATTTACAGAGCATAAATACTACATTTTCTTACACTGTGCAGTTGTATTTTTGCAATGACAATAAAGCTTATTCTATTCTATTCTATTCTATTCTATTCTATTCTATTCTTCTTCATGTATATAATACAAATACATCAATCGACCAAATCATAAACCCACTGGTTTGTCTTACTGCAGAGGTGGTCCAGCTCACATTTCAGTTCAGTGTTGTTTCTAAAGCAACAAATAATGGCATTCATTCACAAGTTGTGCATTCTCAGTAAATTCAGACTGTAACTTTACAAAACATGATATAAGTCCATAGATGAATAAAAAACAATATACTGACTGTAAATGAAGTGAGCACACAGCACATAGTGAACACTACCAGATGTCTTTAATGTGTTAAGTACCCAAAAAAGAACATATACATGATTAAATAATAATAATTAACACATAGAGAAGGTGGTGCATGCTAAAACCTACACCTGTACTAATGAAATGCTGTTTGTAAAATCCAAATGTATGACTTTACCTGTTTGAGGGTCATATGCAGGGCCCTGTGAATGAGCTGTGGATCAGATCTCAGATGACACACTGGACCACGCTGACACATGAGACATCCCATTCTAATGTTCAACCTGGACACGTTCACCTGAACCTGATCAGTGCAAAACCACAACAATACAGCTAATGCCTTTGTATTAACACACGGAAATCACCCTTATTTATTCATATAAAAGTGGACTTTGTGACAGTATCATCTGTCACACACTAGAGTAATATCCATGTAATGATCCATGTTTAGACCCTTGTGTCACAAACAATCACATCAGTTATTTTTGTAATCAATTAATTAATTAAAGTAATTAATCAATTAAAGTAAGTCTATGACTTACTTTCTTTGACCATACTATAATTCAGAGTTCTCTGTGTTTCGCCCCTTTCAGTTTTCAGTCACAGTTTGGTTTAAAGCTGCAGCTATTGATTATTTGAGTAGATGAAAAAAATTGTAAAAATGGGAAACAGATGTGTCTGAAAATGACAAACAACTTGTCTTTTATTCCAGAACCAGTTGAAACAACAATGTATAAAAGTAAAAGGATGTATAAAAAAATATCTATATATATGAATAACAGCAGGAGGTATAGCTGTACACTTCTCATCATGCATAATGTCTAGGTCTAAGTCAAAGGTCATCCAATCAGAAGCCGCCACGTCACAGAAATTCTCGGTTAAAAAAACTGCACAGCTGAGCCATTAACATCCTGGTGTTTGTGCTGCCATACATGCCTATGACTAATGGTGCGTTCAGTTGTACTCGTAAACCAGAATTTTAAAGTCGTAAAAATCTAGCCTCTACAAGCATAAATGCTGGGGTTTTTGTCTCATTTCATTAATTGTCATTTTTTTTCGAATTCCATGTTCCCTGATATCCTGAAGTAAACAGGGAAGATGTTATGTTGTAGGAGCTCCAATGTAAATGCAATGCACTATCTCGACTCCGGGGTCCTGGACAGACGAGATATCGGAATTCCTGATATTTCATTCAAAGTGTGAATTTCATTTCACATTTCATGCCATGTAGGCTATACTTATAACCCTAACCCTTATTGATATGAATTGGTTGTATTAGTGTATACTTCTGTTATCATACACATTGTTATGTTTATAATTGTTTAGATGAAGACAAGATTGTGAATCACTTCAATTTTATTTTATTATTAATTTTTGCACATAGGTTCTTTGCTTTTTTTTGTCAGAATTCTATTCAAGTTTCTGCGCTGAGACTGAGATTCTTCATCCTGTTGAAATCAGCAAATGTAAATAAAATGCATGCAACAATAAAACATGTGCAGAGGGCATAAAGTTTTGTGATTGACATACTAGACAAATAACAGTTTGATCATTGATCAGGCATGGCTAGTGTTAATCAGGTAGGCCTTTGTTTATCAATATTCATTCAGTCAGAAAACTCAAGATTCTAATATGTTTTGTGTGTGTGTGTGTGTGTGTGTGTGTGTACATATATATATATATATATATATATATATATATATATATATATATATATATATATATATATATATATATATATATATATATACACATATATATATATAAAGGCCTGTAACGGTACACATACCAAACTGAACCGTTTTGGTACACACCTGTTTGGTTCGGTACACAGCTGTACCGAAACGGCACAGTATGTTGACAAAAAGAAAAAGGAACGAAAGACGTCATTTGATGCGGAACTTTAAATCCGCGCAAGTTTCACACGGACATACTGAAGGACGCACACATTGACCCGAAATACGAAATAGCAGCTGATATAAGGTTAAAAAAAAACAACAAATATGATGTCAACCTGGAAGGAAGAGACTGAAGACCCTCCACCATCATTACAGTCCAGTTTGGGATCAGTTCAGGTCCCGGTGAAAGACAACAAAGAGGACGGAAGGAAGGAAAGAGACGGTGATAAGATAAGCGTTGTTTACCGCCTATGAACCACGGTAGTTCTAAAACACTTACACTAGCTCTGTCTGTCTCTCTCTGACGCACGCTGTATAACAGAGGAATAGAACTCGGAGTTGGACGTTGAGAGTATATAAAAATAAAGTTTAACTTCTGTTTCACACCAGCGTTTGTTACGTTAGTTATGGACCGGACCGCACCCCTCCATCCCCCCGGCTCCGACCAAAAAAAACCAAAAACATCCCCCAGAAAAATCGCACCTTGCATGCGCGCACACACACACACACACACACACACACAACACACACACACACACACACACAAGTACACTAAGTGGCCTAAACAGTTTGTTAGCTGTCCTAAAATAAATAATTTGGTTAAGTTTGTTGTCAATGTTTCTCTTCAGTTTATTAAAACAGAATACCAGTTTACCCTCCTGTTAATGTTCCACTTCATGCAAAAATTTTTTGTTGATATTTTTATGAAGAATGTGAACTAACAGAACTATGATTAGATTTTTTTTGTTTGTTCGAAACTACCTTTCAGGGAAAAGTGCAATACTAATGTTTAAAATACATTTAGTAATATTAATAATTTATTTTATTTTATATTTGATTTATAGCAGCAGAATTATATTATTCCTGTTTTTCTATATTCTATTGTGTCCAAAAATTGGGGGAAAAATGTTCAAAAATTCATAAATGCATTAATAGACATTTTGAGGGGTTTTCTTTCTTCCCGTACCGAACCGAAAAAAAAAAAAACGAACCGTGGCTTTCAAAACCGAAAACGTACCGAACCGAAAATTCTGTGTACCGTTACAAGCCTAATATATGTATATATACACACACACACACACACACACACACACACACACACACACACATATATATATATATATATATATATATATATATATATATATGTATATGTTCAAGTACGAGGTGACAGAACTGTGCTTGAATCAGCTGTGTGAAGGTCTGAGTCCTTCAACCCAAATGATAGTTTTGAGCAGTGAAGATTGGGTGGCCCTGAAGATGATGTTAAGAACGGCAGTTTCTAAAAAGCCAAACAATGAAAATAAGGAGAATGAGATGCAAGAGACATCTGCTTGTTCTGAGGAGGAGGAGCCTGTGGTTGTGAAACAGGAAGAGGAGGAGCCTGAGGAGGGGGAGGAGAGTGGGAGTCCAGTCACAAAGCAAGGACAGAAGCTTTCTGACTTGATTGGGCACCTAATCAAGCAAAAAAAAAAAAACATCGTTAGCATCTGCTAAACAATCTAAAACTAAGACGGGAGCAATGGTATAATACCTTGTTTAGCAGTACTGACATTCATGAGAGGAGGAAAATAAACAAACTCAGGCTGCCGCCAGCATTACCTATATCCATATTAGCATTCGCTGCCTAGTGGCACTAATTACAATGTCAAAACGAACGACACTTGCCATCGTCAGACTACCGCAGTGAACTCAGGAAGCATAGAACACCTGAACCAACAGTTGCACTACAACACAACACAAATGCAGAAGAAGAACCGATGGGTGGACTACTGCTTTTATAGTGGCGGAAACCATGGCAACTAATGTGATACGAGCGAGGGAAAGCTGAAGCAAACTACTCGCTGCCACAATAGCCGAGGCAAACCGCTTGCTGCCACACTAAGATGACTTTTCCCTCAGCCAGCTTGCTGTTGTCAAAATGAATTCCTGTCCTTGCTTTCTAACTGAACTCTCCACCTCCTCATCCTCAGGCTCATCTTCTTCTTGTTTCACAACCACAGGCTCCTCCTCCTCAGAACAAGCGGGTATCTCTGGCATCTCATTCTCCTTATTTCATCATTCGGATTTTTAGAAACTACCATTCTTAATCATCATTTTCAGGGCCACCCAATCTTCACTGCTCAACACTATCATTTGGGTTGAAGGACTCAGACTTTCCTCTTCATGCAGCTGATACAAGCACAGTTCTCCCACCTCATACTTCAACACACAACCCCACTATCCAGGCATCCATGGCCCCAAAGATCATTCCTTATGCAGAGCTCCTGAAGACGGTGTCTGGATACAGCACAGATACAACATGCATCTCTTAGGAGCACCAGGTACCTCGAGGGCATCTTGATATACCGTTACAGGGGTCTGACAGATCAGTGACGAGGACCACCACTCACGCTTCATCATTCCATCTTTGTCATTCACACAAACGGATTGTAGAAATGCCATGCTGAGAACAAAATACTCTCTTCTTTTTCAGTTCAAGGGTCATCAGGTCTGTGACTTTCACTTCCACAAAGCTACCCCATTATATATTCTCACTTGAACGACCTCTGCATCCACACTTCTCAGCACACGGGAGAGAAAAACAGGTCACATGCAGCCGGTGCCTGCACCTGTTTGACTACTGACACTTCGGTCCGACTTCACTTAAAGATCTGTCCACATCCTGAGTACAAAGGGCACCCTGGGGATGAACTGACTCCCTCCATAATCCACACCTGTCTTGTTTTTATTGACCCTGAGGCCAAAAGGTCTATACACACACACAGACACACTTCTCATTGGATGAGGAAAATGGAGGGAAACGTGTTCCTTTGTGACAAAGACACATCTCATTTGATCAAAAAGCCAAAGGGGAGGGGAAGGGGCCGTGGTTTGGGGGCAGGACTTTCTGATTGGATGACCTTTGACCTAGACCTGTCACATTATGCATATGAGAAGTGTATAGCTATACCTCCTAACAGCAATAATAACAGTATAAAAGGATACATAAAAAAATATATAAACCAGTCAAATGACATCTATAAACAATATGCGCACTGCAGTTTTCAACACACTTGTGTCCAACTTCCAGCAATGTCAGCATAAACCAACTCTGCCACGGTCGCGAGCTAGTTCTCACCAGTGAACTGAGGAGCAGCTCCGGCTTTAGCCTCCACCTGCTAGTCATAACCTCTCCTTACCCAAGACTCCTAAAGGTCAAAATCTGGAGTGGAGCCCCATACACAACTACTTACTGTCTGCCCTCTGGCAGCTCCTGCATCCCAGCCCATTCCCAGTCATCTCAACTGCATCTCATCACTGGATCCAGATGAGCTGAGACAAGAGGGTGAGGCTGATGGTGCGCAACTTCTTTTCACCTCAATGAACATCAGCAGCGTATGTCTCGACGTCACAAACCCTGTGGCAATGGGGGAGCGGTGAACCAGCAAATGTGGATTACACTCAAGCTGCACACAGGCGACTCAGGCCATTGAGTCATCTTCCACTGAACTGAGGCGGACGTGGAGCCCAGCAGCAATCTAAGTGACCGTGTAGCCCTATTGAGGATACCTCTGCTTGCTTCCATAAGATGAGGATTGGGCTAGAAAAGGTGCCCTAAACATACCCTAAATATAGCCTGCCTCATCTCAACCCAACCATCAGACTGGGGGGGGAACCCCACAACGCAGTCGACCCAGTAAAAAGAAGAAAGTTAAAGTAACTACATTTACTTTTGACATGTGAAACGTGCGAACCCTACTTGACAATGCCAAGGCTGATAGAGCATTTCGTCATACAGCTCTTGTAGCTCCAGAACTTGCCCGCTACAATATCGACATTGCAGCTCTTAGTGAAACACGCCTACCCAACGAGGGACAGCTCTTTGAACAAGGAGGGGGCTACACATTTATCTGGAGTGGTCGCTGTGAGCAGGAATGTAGGGAGGCAGGAGTTGGATTTGCAATAAAGTCCCACCTTGTCTCCAAACTGGCCAAGCTTCCTCAGGGGCATAAACGATCGCCTGACCTTCGACTTCCTCTGCAACAAAAAAGAGTGTAACAATCATCAATGCTTAGGCTCCCACAATGACCAATCCACAGGAGGCCAAAGACAAGTTCTATGAGGAACTCAACAGCCTCATCTCAGCAATCCCCAAAGTCTGAGAAAGTCCTCATCCTTGGTGACCTCAATGCCAGAGTCGGTAGAGACCTCCAAAAATTGAATGGTGTGATTGGCCTCATGGGGTGGAGAACTGCAGTAGTAATGGACTGCTACTTCTGAAGCTGTGCTCTGTGCATGACCTCCTTATTATCAACACAGTCTTCTGCCTGTTGTCTGTATCTGTGTCTGCCTACCTGCACAAGAACTTCCAGGATGTAAATGTCACTAAATCCATGTATGGAGCAGATTGCTGGACTGAGCATCAGCTGATTGTGTCAAAAGTCAAGCCGCGGATCCTGCCCAAGAGACGTCCTCAGGGGAAGAAGACTTGTAAGAGGCTAAATGTCTCCAAACTCAAGCAGGAAGTGGTCACAACCAGTTTAGCCAGTGACCTGAAAAGCAAACTCAAAAACTTTCCCTTAGGGAGCTCTCCTGTGGAGGATGATCTGCTCTGAAGAAGGTTGTCTACTCAACAGCTCTCGAGCACCTGGGACGTACAAAGCGGGAAAACCAGGACTGGTTTGATGAAAATGACCCACAGATCTTGTCTCTCCTGGCTGAGAAACACCGGCTTCATAAACTTGCCGTAAACAAATCTGCGTCGGCCTCAAAGAGGGTAGCCTTCACCAACATTTGTAGGGAAGTTGAGTTCCACCTCAGAAAGATGCCGAACAACTTGCTCAGCAAGAAAGCAGAGGAAATACAGGCTTTTGCAGATAAGAAAGACTCCAGATGTTTCTATGATGCAATAAAAGTCTTCCATGCACCCCAGCCCTCCAGCTCTTCTCCTGTTCTCAGTGCTGATGGGAAAGCACTCATCACATATTAAGCCAAGATCCTGCACACTGGGCAGAGCACTTCCAGACTGTCCTAAACCGTCCATCATCCGTCAATAATGAAGCCATCCAACATCTCCCACAGATTCTAGTAAATCAGGAGCTAGATGTATTACCTTCCTTTGACTCAGAAGGCTATCAGTCAACTGTCTAGTGGAAAGGCACCTTTTACTGATGCCATACTGGCAGAAGTATACAAGTCAGGAGGTCCTGTTCTCATTCAGACATTGACAGACATTTTCCAGTCCATGTGGAAGAAAGGTGACATCCTCCAGGACTTCAAGGATGCCTCCATCATACACTGCTACATAAGGAAAGGAAACCATCAGTCCTGTGAAAATCACCAAAGCATTTCTCTCTTGTCTATAGTTGGCATGATCCTTGCAAGGATTCATTGCCTTGTCAAGCATCTTGAACAGGGACACTCAGTGTGGCTTTTGTGCAGGTAGAAGTACAGTGGACATGATCTTTACAGTAAGACAACTCCAAGAGAAGTGTCAGGAACAACACAGGGAGCTGTACACGACTTTAATTGAGCTTACAAAGGTATTTGATACAGTTAGCAGAGATGGCTTATGGAGAATCATGGCTAAGTTTGGATGTCCCAAACACTTTATCCTCATGGTACACCAGTTCCATGATAACATGACAGCTCAAGTATAGGACAACTGGGAAACATCAGTTGTCTTCCCAGTGACAAATGGAGTGAAGCAAGGCTGTGTCCTGGCTCCAGCACTCTTTAGCATCATCTTCACAGTCATGCTTACCGATGCCTTCCAAGGTAGTGAGGATAGAATAGCCATCAGATACAGGACAGATGAGAAGCTCTTCAACCACCTTGGATTACAAACTAAAACAAGAGTTAGTCATCAAAGATTTCCTTTTTGCAGATGACTGCGCCCTCAATGTCACAAGCAAGTAGGAAATGCAGTCCTTACACGACAAACTATCCAGGTGATGTGAAAACTTTGGTCTCACTATTAGCACCAGAAAAGCTGAAGTTATGTACCAACTGTGTCCTGGCAAGCCATACCAGAAATCCAACATCATAACAAGAAAAGCACTCAGAGAGCACAGACCTCCACCAAGACAGATCTGCCCCCCACCCCCCGGATCACCACCAAAATTTAGTCATTTCTTCCTTGTGCCAGTATCAACATTTCCTGAAAATTTCATGAAAATCCATCTATAACTTTTTGAGTTATCTTGCTAACAAACAAACAAACACGCACACAAAGCAAAGTGATCATAATAAGAGGTAATAAATGGCAAAGTCCTCAACAGTGTGGACAAGTTCACAGCACCCTGTTACGCCAGGCAAACTTTGATGAAGAAGTGAATTGAAGAATTGCCAAAGCAGCAGTGTCTTTGGGAGACTCAGACGAAATGTCTGGGAGCGAAGGGACATTAGTCTCTGTACCAAGCTCAAGGTATACCAGGCAGTAGTCATCACCACTCTTCTCTATGCCTGTGAGAGTTGGACAGTGTACAGCAGACACGCCCGACAACTGAATCACTTCCATACAACATACTTACACAGGCTGATGAGAATCCGTTGGGTGGATCACATTGCCAACTCAGAGGTCCTCACAGGTGCAAACATGCCCAGCGTACACACACTCTCGGAGAAGGCTCAAACAAGATGGGCCGGATATGTCCGGTGCATGCATGATCAATGTATCACTAAAGTTCTGCTGTATGGGGAACTAGCGGAGGGTAAGAGACACACTGGACACCCAAAGCTGTACTAGTAGGACAATCTGAAAGCTACGCTCAAGAGGCTCAGTATCCCTGTGGACATCTGGGAGGATGCTGCCTCTGATCGTCCTTCATGGCGCAGACTAATCAAAGATAGCACCACATCTGCTGAGAAACGCCGCAACACAGGAGAGAGAGGCGGATCCCCCCACCCAGCTGCAAGCTGGACTCATGTGTACTGTGTGTGGCACATGCTTCAGGGCAAGAATAGGGGTGACCAGAGACCTATAAAGAGAGTTAAAACATGCTTCGATGTTGCCGCTCCGCTGATCACATGGTTCATGTAAGCCGGAATTGTTCCAAACAAACCAAGTGCTCTCATGTTCTTCTATGGAACAAACAGCAGTGGGCATGGGAAATCTCAAAATAAACCACACACAACCGTTGTTGTACTAATGTATGTGTGTTTGTGTCAATTATGCTTTTGAGTAGTGTGGTTGACCACTGAAAAGACTGCATTTGATTATTCTGAAAACTTACATTTTGGGGGGGAAAGGTTTGTGTTAGCTTGGGTGGTGCTAACTTTACAACTTCATTCATTCTGCAATTGTAGCGTGCTCATGAGGAAACCATTTTCAGTTTTACTATTATAGGACTGAGGTGCAAGCAGAAGTCAGTGGTTAGCTGTGCTTTTGGGAGTGCGCTTGCCAAGCTCTGCTCTCCTGATAACACACACAATAAGGCATTAATCAGCGGATAGCATAGCGACTAACTTAGCATGCTAGTGTTAGCACGGACGCTAAACTCGTTAAAACTCAACATTAGCAAACTCAAAACTCAACAGAATTCTTATAGGATGAGTCGGATATTAAAAAGGCCAAGTTACAGAAGTTTCTCCTTTAACTCATTAATGATAACTTTAATGAACTTTTATTGGCAGAGCTCAGCTCTACAGCAACTCTCCCTCTAATTAGCACATTACCTCAGCTGATAAACCTAACCAAACACCACCAGGTTCAGCAAAACAACTAAAATAAAACCCACTGATAACAAAATTTGTACTAACGTTAACTTATCTTACACTGCATGAAAAACCAGATTATCAGCCCCATAAATACCCGACAACTTCAATGATTCCCGGTGTTAGGGTTTTTCATGTTCGTTGATTGGAAGCTCCAAAGACGAGTTCAGAATGCACTTGGTCTTAGTTTAAGAATTTAATCTGATCACATGGGAAATATAAAAGCCAGCTCTGGTCTCTCTGGACAAGAGCTCCCACAGGAACTCGAGTCAAAGAGCCCCGAATTCCGGGTCCGATTGACAATTATCTTCTGTGATGTCTCCACCCTGAACAGTAGGTTGGACTTTGCAACGTCATCTGACTCCATCTTCTGACTGGACCCCACCTATTGTCGTGAATTGCCAACCGTCAGTTTACGACTTTGCTACTAAAACGTACTATGCAAAGTGTTATGACTGTTGTCGTAGATGTGTATTTATTGGAGTGCAAGTTCCCAGCCTCTGTAGCCAAAACATCTCCAGCAAGCAGAACTGACCCTGAACTTATCAGTACTGGCGTCCATGAGTTTACTGGGAGGCAGGCTTCATCAGTCAAGAAATACATGAGGTTACCGTGGCTTTTTAGAGAAACTCAGAGCAAGACTGTATTTGTTCTATAATTATTCTTCACCGGTAATAATCATAAGTTTACAGAGAAGTTCAGCTATACTGTAAACAAATCATCATAGGTAGGGGATATGGAGGGTTGGGATGGGGGTTAACACCTCACAGCAGAGGTGTGAATGGCCCAATTGAATATTACTTGTGTCTGCCATGTAGAAAAACCCATTGGACATTTTTTTTTTTTTTTTTAATAACAACCCATTGGATGTTACCACAGACATTTCAGGATAGCTCACATGTGATTGGACAGTACTGTTCACCTGTACAGCATTATAATATGCCCTACCCATTAAAAAAATAATAGTATTGATGTTTTTATTATTCAGGTTTTTATTTATGTATTTATTGTTGCAGGCTAATAATTTACATAATCAAAACATTACAACCAATATCAATTGAGAAAAAACACGATCATGTTAAAAAATAAAAACAAGCTTCAATAAAATGCAGAATGCAAAAAGCACACTTGCATATTTAAGAAAACAGTGCCAACACTTTCAAGTTAAAACAAACTTTTAAAATCAATAAAAGTGACAACACGTTCAAATTAAAACTAACTTAGAATTAAAAAAAAAAAAAAAGACAGTAAGATAAATATTGGTGTCAGCATCTCTGAGGGTGGCACAATACGGAGTCTTCTGTGGTGGGTAGCAACATGTTGGCATCTTCTGTAGTGTCTGTTGGAGTGCAGCACATAGGTTAGAGAGCTCCAGACTCCAGAAGGATGGAAGGCTTACAATCAACTCAGATGTCCCATCAGCAGTGCCATCTTCTTCATCGGACGTCATATCAATTGTGACACCCTGCCAAAAATCGTTCTCCTCCTTGTTGGCCAGTTCACCCCTCCTTGCCTCCAGCTGCTGTAAAGACAGGAAGTACCATTAGTGCTGCACTGTGAGGTTGACAGAGTGTGATGTTTGTGATAGATTAAGATTAAATAAAGATTCTTATAAATCTTACCATCCTTCTTCTCTGTCTGCTGTGGGCTGAAATTTTCATGGCTTCTGCCTGGGCTGCAAGATCTGGTTGGCTGTATCTGTAGTTCCATTGGACTGTTTCATTATGTCTTACAGGCCACTGGAATTAAAATATACAAGTTAGGAAGAGTAAAAAAAACACAGCTGCATGGGAGCAAACACAAAAAACTTATTTTTTGCTTCTTTGCAAAGAAGCAAAACACAAAAAACTATTAGAGTTACTTACACAACAGGACTTTCTACACCTTTCAAGCCTGGACTTGCAGCTACAGCTGCCATTAAATGAGAAGTCACTGCTTCATTGTAGGGTGAGCTCAGTCTGTAAAAATAAAATAGAAATAGTTCAGAAAAGACATACATTTACTTCTATAGAGCAGAATGGATTCAGGCTCTTTAAAATCTTACCCTTGCTCCAGTTCATATCGTCTGTTGTTTCCTTCACTGTTATGCAGATGGTGCACAGCTTCCTAAAAAAATACAAGACAAAAAATAAGTCACTTTGGGGACCAAATACCTCCAGGTTCAAGCAGGTCAATGTGACAGATTCATTACTGTAATCAGTTCTACGAATAAAACCACACTCTTATACACTGTGCAATTAACTAAGAAAGTCATAAAAAAGATAAAATTCTTACCCAAATAGCACACATCTAATAATTAATTGAATATGTACTAAACGCAAGTTTTGGATTGTGCACAACTTTTTTTTTTTTGGTTCTTGTCCACAGCCACACTCTCGGCAGTGTCTGCCTGGCATTCAAGTCAGTGAGTTGTTGTCTCACATCCACTGTAAACTGCTTAAACTGTATTGGTTACGACTCGATTTGCATTTGTATACCTCAGAGCAAGTCCATTTATATACGAAAACCTCACATAGTCCAAGGGGCTGGGGGAGGGGTTATTGCCAAGGCTGTCTAACCAGAGGTTGGGAATTCATGACAATTCCAGGCAGTTAGAGAGAGTTTTCTGTGCTGACTTTAAATTCTCACTAACAGGTGTTAATTTGAAGTTCCAGAGCAATTTACAGTGACGTTAACTGACGAAAACTCGACTTTTCATGCAGTGTTAAAAACTCCATCTCAACAGCTGGCCAAGTCAAGCTACAGCTGAAAATCCAACATAACATTTGTTTAAAGGTCCTGTACAGAGAATTTGTTTAAGGTGGATTGCAGTGACACCTTCGGCTGGATTTGGTGGTGCTTTTAATGATCAAAGACTCTGCTTCCCATTAGCACTAGCACCTACTGTTGTAAGGGCATAACTCTGGCCAAGGTGCTTTGAAGTTAATGACTGAGGAGCAGATCTTTACAACTCTGCATTTCTTTTTTCCAGACAGTAACTTGCAGGATGCAAAGTGAAGTTTGAAACGAGACAACAAGCAAACTTTATGAAGATCATTTGTAGTGTAGTGTAGTAACATGAAACGAAACTGAAACCAAACTTTGAAAGTCCGACTCCTGCTCCACTTTTATTCTGGAGCTCCTAAACTGGTGCTCTAAGACATGTCCCAATAATATACATTTGCACTAGCTTTTCCACAAAGTATTCAAGGATTTTCATAAATGACTTCTGTCATTCAACATCTTCATCATTCTGCATTAGCAGTTCAGCGCTAGCTGCTTCAGCCTTCCGCATTCGCAGTATTCTACTTTTATAATTGTCTTGTTCCTGAAGGGCAGTTTAGTATCCAGGCCCCAGCATGAACATTACACTCCATATAGCACCATTTGAGTCTCACCTTACAAAGCCCTTAGTCTGGGACTGAAAATTGCTCCAAATAAAACAGATTACCCTCGTCACAGAGCTAGCCCTGTGGTTAACGCAGAAGCGTTTACTAAGTGTTTGACTGAGCTACCAACAATGGACATGGCATTGGAACATTGTATTTTACTATAGTAAAATACAATGTTCCAACTCATATGTATAAAGAACAGAAGCATTCAATACCTGTCTAGAAGGAAGAGGGCCAACTCAGGGTCTGTTTTCATTCCTTTTGCTTCCCTTAGTTCTCTCCATCAGTTCAGCGCAGAGATTTACCGATATTTTAGCCGATGCTCTAACACTCTCTCGTTTAACTTTCTTTTTCTCCAGTTCCAGTGTCCTCCATTACAACAAAATACATCCAAGAAATCCCTTTCTTTAGGAAAAAGGACAGATCTTACTCCTTACTCGTTAAGCTTATGTCTCACTACTAAACTGTGCCAATGGGTATGGTGTTGTCATAGTGACATAAATCTGCCGTAAATCAGTCTAGTCTTATCCGACCCGACCAGGGAAGCTGAAATAGCATTTGGAAATAACCTATTTTGGTGCTGATAATCTCATTTTAAATTGCAGACTACGATCAGGCATATATCTAAAAAGTTGACTTTTTTAAGATCACAAAGAAAGTTTGTTCAACACTTTTAAGATATAAATTTATACAAACACAAACACATACCAAAGAAAACATAATTTACAACATAAATGTCTGCTAATACAGGATATACACTTGATAATTTGAAAGATGACAATTATTAACTTAGCACTGGAATTGCTAGATCAGCTGGAATAGAAATGAATGTGTTACAACGCCGTTACACTCAATGTAAGAACTATTGGCCTCTCCATAACTCGGAAGTAGGTCCATATTTTGTCTGCCATTTTTTGCAAAGGGAGTCTATGGAAGTGTCACGACTTTATATCGAAGGCTCTGGGACTGACAAGCCATTCCAGGACCCACAAAAACTTAAGTCAAGGTCATAAACGAGACTGGCTGACGAAAAACAACTTAAGATGGAACTAACAGACAACTTAAAAAAAATAAAGCCAAATATTTTTAATGTTTGCTTCATTCCAGTGAAGAAAAGTGAGCCTATAGACCAGGGTAAATATGATATTTTGATTTCTGTAAAAAGAGATGGATGGATGGATGGATGGATACATACATACATACATAGGACCCTCGGCTCCACCTCAAGATACTTAAATGATCACACACTTCTGAAGTACAGCAATATTCTCTACAAAGCGCCTGTAACCCCTGACAAAATATTTCAGTTTGACAGGCTGCTTGGAATTATTTTATTATTCTATCTGTAGAAGTGTCCTAAAAGCTGCTGTATGTGTCTGTCTCCCTTTTTTTTTAGGACGACTTCAACTCAAGCACATACTAATAATTTCTTTATTCAATCAAACTTATTTAAGATTCATGACCTTGTGAAATATTATATCTTGTTAATCTTATTTAAAGTGTTCAACAAATCACTACCAAATAATATACAAAGGTTTTTTGCACTTGTCAAAAATGCAAGGTGATACCACAGCTGGACAAGGCACATGTTGGCTCTGTAGGCACATCTTGTGCACTTTTAATATACAAAATTTACTCGGAATCTTGAAGTAGGACTATACTTGTATGAAAATTGTATGAAAAAGAAAAACCTTTCAATTTTTTTATATGTTGTAGTCGATACATAGGGCTACATTTTTCATAATGGTGTCAAAAAGATCGGGCCTGTCCCACAGTGTCAATTTCAAGGTCAAAATATAAATCAAAAGGTCATCCACCTCAAACGTACCCAAATATACAAAAGGATACTAGATTTAGATTCCTTATGGTCTCCCCTTTACAGAACTACCTTGCTTTTTAAATCAGACAAGTGGTTGCTGAGTTACAGCAATTTGAAATTAGGCTGCCACAGCCTTTTCTGCAAAAAAATAAAAAAAATTAAATTGCCGTATCTCGAAAACCGTTGGTCCGATCAAATTAAATTTTGAAATTTTTTCTTTTCTGGCTATGAATTATCCATACACTAAATTTCATCAAAACTGGAGGAGGCGGGGTTTAACTCATTGGGTAAACTGAGATGAACTGACCCTGTATCCTCTGACACCTTACATTTGTCACATATTGGTGAAACCAAAGGATAAAATCTGTGGACCCTGAGTTTTGAAAAAGGTAGATAATGGACAATTTTAAATCGAATCAATTGGTGTCTACTATTCACAGAGCAGGAGTGTATTTTTGATAGACATTTTTCCCATATGGGTTCAGACAGTTCTATGCTCTACTCCTTCCAATTGACCTGAGGCATCTGAGAGAGTGGCACCAGGTCACAGCAGCTCCTGTGTGTTAACCATTTTTAAAATTATTCTTAGTGTCTTTTGGTACTTTTCTCCTACTGCCCAATAAACCAAGGAGCATGGTTTGTGGCCATTTCTATCTTTTTTTGATGCTTTTTCTACTCCTTTGGGTGTTTGGCTGTAGCACTCAGCAGAGTGGCTCTGTTTGTCTACACTCATGAGCAGCTGCTAGCACTGTCCAAACCCCCAGTGGTGCCTGGAGCCAGGCCTAATGTTTCACATGGAACTCCGGAGGAAGCACCGGGAATGTTGGGCTGGAGCGAAAGTGAGAGAATGGAGGAAGAAATTTAGACCCATAGCCCCATCTGTCATCATGGGGGAACGTGCAGTCTTTGGGGCATAAAATGGACGAACTGTGCACACTTGTTCAGACCCAGAGGGAGTACGTCCTGAGCGGTATCATGTGTTTTACTGAGACCTGGCTGCACACGGACTTCCCAGACCACAGTGCATTTTTATCCGGCTTCAAGACTCTACAGGCAGACGGAAATGTGCTCCTGAGTGGTAAGAAAAAAAGTGGTGAGATTGCTGTGTTTGTGAACGAGAGGTGGTGCAGTCCTGCTCATATTACTGTGAAGGAGCATGTCTGTACACCAGACACTGAACTTTTGGCCGTGGGAATGTGTCCATATTATTTACCCAAAGAATTCCACTCTGTGATCTTCAAATCAAATCTTATTTATATAGTGCCAAATCATAACAAAAATTATCTCACAACACTTTACATATAGAGCTGATTTAAACCAGACTCTCAAGCCAATTTACAGACACCCAACAGAATCCTCCAAAGAAAATACTTGTGACTGGTGACTGTGGCGAGGAAAAACTTCCTTTTAACATGCAGAAACCTTGAGCAGACCCTGACTCCTGTAGGATGGCCTTTTGCCTTGACCAGTTGGGGTTAAAGAAAGAGGGTAAAGGAGGAGAAAAAGAGAGCTAGAGACACATGGATGCAATTGATGCACAGATTACTGAACTAGAACTGTCAAAAGTAGATTAGCTGGTGTTAGTATAATTACCAATAACCAGAACAAAAGTCCATGACTGTTAATACTGCTACTACACAACAAGTATTAACAGTGGATGTACTGCAACAACAGTTAGTGTTAAAAACTCCACTTCCTGGTTGGGGAGGGGCAGGACCTTGCCTCACCTATCAGGCCACACCCAACCATTTAAGAGGAAGGATCAGGCCCAGACCATCCTCTTTTCCCTTTGTTAGACTGAGAGCATGCGGCCTGAAGAAGACTCAGACGTAAATGCACAGACCAGATGGATGTAGTGATGGAGAAACTGAAGCTTTCTGAACCACTGAATCAATCTGAAGCAATTGTGTTGAAATGGTTCAGTGTTTCGAAGCATTTGACATAATTAAGTGTAGTGACATCTGCTGGATAAAATTATACACTGCATTCACATTAAACAAAGGGCAAAGGGTCGTGAAACAGTAAGGCACTGTTGTGTTTGTTTAATAATAAAGGATCTACAGAATGTGCAGATTGAAATGAGTGATTTTTTTTCTTTTATAGATAATAATATGCTTGTGTGATTGTGCCATCATATAATACTGTATGTTTTAGATATATGTTTTTGAAAGAGTGATAGAAATACAGAAATACGTTTACAAAATAAAAAGAGTGAAATGCTTGTGCAACAAGGGACTGTGATGACAGTAGTTGTATGAAATGCTTGTGACATTGGGAAGGGGATTTGGGTGTTTCAAAGGTTTTTTATTTAAAAACAAAATCATTTTAGCTGTGTTTGGCTTCAGTCTGTTACTCTTCTTTGAGACACACATTCACAAACAAACAAACACACAAACTAACTAACATTTGTCTGTATGTATGTGTGTGTGTGTGTGTGTGTGTGTGTGTGTGTGTACGTATGTATGTGTGTATTTATGTATGTGTGTATGTGTGTACGTATGTGTGTATGTACATGTGTATGTATGTATATATGTATGTGTGTATGTATGTATGTGTATGCAGGTATATAAATCAATGTATAGTGTGTGTGAATAACTGTGTGCCAATGCAAGTTAATCTGATGTTCTACTAATCTTACCGTAAACCTCACCCTCCCTCGTTCTAAATCACTGAAACTGTGTAACACAAGCAAAACTCCTCTCAAAAACCCACAACCTTCTGAGGGATTTTGCCCATTTATAAGCATTTAGAGTTTGACAACCTGCCCTTCATTCAAAGCTGGAGTGACACGTCGCCGATACGCATGTGACGTAATGAAGCTTCATTTGGGGAGTCACGTGATTTTTCGCCTGGTGAAGCAAGGCTTCGAAACATCTTGTTGCAATACTGCTGCTGTGTGAAACCCCGACACGGAGTCGAGTGTCTGCTTCGAGCGTAACATCACTAGACGGATGCATACCTGAGTGAGTTATTTTGTGTTATTGTTATTTGAATACCCTTGAACATGTTTGGAATTGTTTTAGTAATGGAGTTATTGTTTCCCTTTGTTTAAGATTTAAAATCATCTCATCCATGTCATCTGATCCAAATCATCACCAATCACCTGAACTGTTCTACTTGTATATAATCTGCATGAAGAAAAAATAAAGCATTAAATGGAATCCCTGACCAGTTATCATATATGACCGTGTGCCAATGCAGAAGTTTTAATTATTCCAACACAAATCAGCCTTCAATATCAACCTTCATAGTTTTTACATGGTCCTTCGAGCCGGATAACTTCAGCATTGGATATGGATCAGGGAAATCAACAGGAAAATGAGGATATCAGGAGGAGTGCAAGACAAAAAACTAAGCCAATTTATCTCCAGGATTATGAACATTATCAGGTACCTCATTCTACCAATGCAAACAAAGAGCATGCATTTAGGCCTGTTAATGTGGGACAGCCTGGCCCACCTTCCACTCAAGAACAACTGGAGGAAATAAGGACAATGATGATGCATTTAATCCACAGACAAGATGCATTAGAGAGACAGCAAGACTCAGGTCAATCATATCATTCAAGTTATGATGATTTGGACCCTGAATCAGACTGTGATATTAGTAGACCCACTGAAATTCAAAGCAACCAGAATCAGATCCGTCCACATAGTGCATGTGTACTCCATAAAGAGAATATGTTGCATCAACCTGTTAAATCATGTTCAGAGCCTGCCCTCCATACACCCCCTTCCCAACCTCCATTAAATGTGCCTTCTATGCCTGCTCCAACCCAGATATCTGTAGCACCAGCTCCACCACATGTGACTGCCACACTGGCCTCAGTACAGGCCCCCCCAGCGGTTCCTCTTCTCCAGGCTCCTCCAGTGCCTCCTCCTGTCCAGGGCCCCTCAGCACCTCCTCCTCTCCAGGCCCCCCCAGTGGCCTCATCCTCTCCAGGTACCCCCAGTGCCTCTCCTCTCCAGGGCCCCTCAGCACCTCCTCCTCTCCAGGCCCCCCCAGTGGCTCATCCTCTCCAGGTCCCCCCAGGGCCTCATTCCTCTCCAGGTCCCCCCAGTGGGCTCCTCCTCTCCAGGTCCCCCAGCACCTCATCCTCTCCAGGGCCCCCCCAGTGCCTCATCCTCTCCAGGTCCCCCCCAGCGCCTCCTCCTCTCCAGGCCCCCCAGCACCTCCTCCTCTCCAGGCCCCCCCAGCACCTCATCCTCTCCAGGCCCCCCAGCGGCTCCTGCTCTTCAGGCCCCTCTCAGCGGCTCCTCCTCTCCAGGTCCCCCCACGGCTCCTCCTCTCCACCCCCCCCCCCCCCCCCCCCCCCCCCCCCGTGGGTCCTCCTCTCCAGGCCCCCCCAGCGGTTCCTCCTCTCCAGGTCCCCCCAGTGCCTCCTCCTCTCCAGGTCCCCCCAGTGCCTCCTCCTCTCCAGGTCCCCCCAATGGCTCCTCCTCTTCAGGCCCCCCCAAGTGCCTCATCCTCTCCAGCCCCCCCAGTGCCTCATCCTTTCCAGCCCCCCCAGTGGCTCCTCCTCTCCAGGCCCCCCCAGCGGTTCCTCCTCTCCAGGCCCCCCCATTGCCTCCTCCACTTCAAGCACCTGCAGGACCTTTACCATTACAGATGCCTCAAGTAGCTTACCCCCCTCAGTGGTCTGCAGTGTACCCTAACCCCCAAGCATCTTTTACTCCCTTACAATGGCCAACTACAGTTATGCAGCCATGGCAACCCCAGGCCCCTACCCAATCTGGCCCACAATACAGTAGTGTTCCTTCCACACTATGGCCTTCTGCTGCAACCTCTACTCCACCATGGTACAGTGCCCCCCCTATTGGGTATAAATCACATGTTCAGGGACCCACCTTTCCCCATTTCACTAGAGAAGACCCACACAAATACACTATGCTTAAGATGGCTCTTACAAACCTCCTGCCCCATGGGAGACAGAAATATTTAAATATCATATCCTGTTAGACCATCTTAAGCTACCTACAGCCTGACACATAGCATTAGCCTATGCTTATGATCCCCAACCCTACACCAAAGCCATAGCTGCTCTTGACCAACAGTATGGGCAACCACATCACCTAGCCTCAAGAGAAATAACCTCCATAGTAAACCTTCCAAAATTGCAGCATGGTGATTCAAGAGCATTCCACAATTTTGCAGTCAGTGTTCAATCCTAAATAGGAATGTTGCCGGCCATGGGGCAGAGTGAGGGTGCAGCTGAACTTGCCTGTTCCTCCCATGTACAACATCTCCTTAGCAAACTGCCATCTAATTTAGTGGCCAACTTCATCCGCTATGCACGCACAACTCGCCCAGGAAGCCATTATACATTAGTAGACTTTGCAACATGGCTTCAAAAAGAAGCAGCGTGTCAGTCAGTAGCTGCACAAGTCAAACATCTGACCTCGGAACCACCCCCACCTTCCACAAGGTCAGCGTTGAGATTCACTCCTGCTCCAGTCACCATCCTCTATGGAGACAATGACAGACCCCCTCTTCGGCCGTCCGCTGACAACCTTACCACTAAGCACAAATTATGTCAATATTGTAA
Source organism: Sphaeramia orbicularis (assembly GCF_902148855.1). Classification (NCBI taxonomy): domain Eukaryota; kingdom Metazoa; phylum Chordata; class Actinopteri; order Kurtiformes; family Apogonidae; genus Sphaeramia; species Sphaeramia orbicularis. Next base: position 44,637,884 of record NC_043961.1, read on the forward strand.
CTCATCTGATCACTCAATAATTACCTGTAAAGACTTTAAGGATTTGAAGATGGAGGATGCCACAGCCTGGATTCAGCATGAGAAAAGATGTTGGAGATGTGCAGGACTACACATGGCAGCAAACTGCAATCTGAGAAAACCATGCCCCTTATGCAATAAAAAGCACCTTGGCAATCTTCACCATGTGAATCAAAGAGAACCCAATTCCAAAGTTCTGTATCTAAACCCTCAAGCTAACTCTCCTCAAGTACTTCTGAAAGTAGTTAGAGTAATCTTAAGGAATGAACACCACAGCCTTGAGACATATGCCATTCTGGATGATGGGTCTCAACGTACCATGCTCCTTCCAGCAGCCTATGAAAAGCTAGGGCTTAAAGGACCCACAGAACACCTTGTGGTACGTACTATAAGACAGAAAACTGAAGCCTTAGATGGATCTACTATCAGTTTTGAGATCTCAACTTCCCTGAATCCAAAGAAAAGATTTATTATCAAAAATGCCTTCACCTCCAAACAGATATCCCTTGTAGACCAAAGTTATCCAGTTGACAAACTCCAGAAGCGTTATCGCCATCTCCAGAGCATCCCACTTCAGTCCTTCTCAAAAGTGCAGCCCCTTCTACTAATAGGAGCCGACAATTCCCACCTTATAACCGCAACAGAGAAAATTCGTCTAGGCCCCCCAGGAGCACCAGCAGCTGGCCACACCCAGTTAGGTTGGGCACTTCAAGGTCCAAGCTTCATGGAGGAGCACACCAACTCCACTCAAGTCTTCTTCACCTCAACATCTTATGTAGATGAGAAAGAGGAGTTGGTTACATCTACTGTGCTTCCTGAAGAAATTCCACCCATCCCTGAAAACCAGTTCCTTGTGAGGAGAAGCCTCCAGTCTGTCCATAAGGTAAAAAATAAGCCTCCAAAGGATCTGAGAAATAAAGACGAAAGGCAAAGAGAAGGCATTGGATTACCTTCTAATTTTCAGTCAACGAATCAACGACTGGTGATGACACGATCTGAAAAGGGAAGTAAAAGTAGGGATCTGAGGCAATATCGGACTCCCTCATGTTCTCATTCAAGGTCCCAAGACTGTTTTTGGTGCAGTGAAACTCCTCCTCACCGGCGTCAGGAGATGCAGCGATGGAGGATGAGAGCCATCACTGGAGAACACTGGATTAAGGATGATAGAGGTGTTATGAATGACCACAAGGATGAGGCTACAAGAAGAAAGAGGTGGTCCTTCCACTCGGCTGAAGGTAAAAGACAAGAAAACATAGTTTCATAGATCCAGAACCCATACCCGCAGGCACGGATTAAGGTAATCACATGTATCTGTACATTTGATGGGGCGGCTGTTACAAACTCCACTTCCTGGTTGGGGAGGGGCAGGACCTTGCCTCACCTATCAGGCCACATCCAACCATTTAAGAGGAAGGATCAGGCCCAGACCATCCTCTTTTCCCTTTGTTAGACTGAGAGCATGCGGCCTGAAGAAGAATCAGACTTAATGCACAGAGTGGATGGATGCATACCTGAGTGAGTTATTTTGTGTTATTGTTAGTTGAATACCCTTGAACATGTTTCGAATTGTTTTAGTAATGCAGTTATTGTTTCCCTTTGTTTACGATTTAAAATCATCTCATCCATGTCATCTGATCCAAATCATCCTACCCATGTCATCACCTGAACTGTTCCACCTGTATATAATCTGCATGAAGAAAAAATAAAGCATTAAACAGAATCCCTGACCAGTTATGATATCTGACCGTATGCCAATGCAGAAGTTTTAATTATTCCAACACAAATCAGCCTTCAACATCAACCTTCATAGTTTTTACAGTTAGTATAAATGATAGAAACCTCTACCATCTATGGAACTATATGATAAACATTATCACAACTATATGGATAAGTGAATGATGACGATGAAGGCAGGAGAGAGGCAGGACAGCAGTAGGTCCAGAGTTGGCCCATGGAAAACCTGTGATGATCGTGGGAAAACCTGTGAGACGATAAAGCACAGAGACTCCGGGGAAGAAGTCAAGTCAGTAACATGTATTTGCTGGGTGTAAATAGGGGTGTAAGAATTAGAAAAGGTCAGAGAAGAGGAGAAGCAGAGAGAAGGGGGAGCAGAGAAGAGCTCAGTGTATCCTGATGAGTCTCCCAGCACTCTAAGCCTTTAGCAGCGTAACTAAGAGCAGCTTGAGCTGCCCTAACTACAGGATTCATCAAAAAGGAAAGTTCTTAACCTACTCTTAAACATAGAGATGGTGTCTGCCTCCCGGAATGAGGCAGGGAGGTGGTTCCACAATTATGGAGCTTGAGAGCTGAAGGGTCTGGCCCCCATCCTACTTTTGGAGGTTCTTGGGACCATCAGTAAGCCTACATACTGAGAATGTAGTGCTTCATCAGACTGTACATCCCTCCCTCAGTGGATGGAGCATCTGCATGTGAAGTGATCCATGCCACTGTGTCTAGGCAACAGTCCAAACACCTGGAGGCCCTCACAATCATTTCTGGTGATTTTAATCATGTCACCCTGGACTCTGTTTTGCCCACTTTCCACCAGTTTGTTCACTGCACAACAATAAAACAATAAAACTCTGGATCTGCTGTTTGCTAATTCAAAGGATGCATACAGTGCCACTGCCCTGCGCCCCCAGGAAGATCGGATCACAACTCGGTGCTGTCAACACCTAAGTATGTCCCTGCGCTGATCCGAAAAGCAGAACATGTTATTGGCAGTGACATAGGTACATTTTAGTCAGAGAGACAGGAGGACACGACAAGCTGCTATCCATCATAGGCAATTCTTTACACCACTTCACCGAACTATAGAGGGTCAGCAGAGGTCTTTTTCCAACACTCATCCGGCTCCACTGTCACTGCAAATGGTACAAGACTTCATTCATACCATCCTCCATCCACCTGTACAACAACTCACCCATCTGTAACAGATAACTCATATATTCACATTACTGCATCTTAGTCACTTTCACATCTGTATATTTACTTCCATTTCCTGTAGATATGTACATATGCAAATGTGGCGGGGCTGGAGAAGAGGAGGCCTGGAGGGCCACCAAAATGAAACCACTCCACAACGCCACCTCGGGAGTCTCAACCCCTAAAATATATTATGGACTAAACTAATACTGTTTACACAGGCAACACAGACATTGTTCCAAAACAAAATGCAGATTTATTGATTATTTAATCAAAAGGTAGCTGGAAGTTATCTGTGAAGATGGGGAGGTTTACGCAGTAAAGACAAGTACACAAACTGGTGTTAAAAAAAAAAGTACAAAAAAAGATTTTATTACAATTATTTAATTATTCTTACATTATTTCTTTAACAACAACTTCCGGAGAAAGGTGGGCTGGGTCTAGTTGTGAGAAGCAGCCTACTTTAATTGTGTGTTCTGAGAGTGCAACTCACCCACCACTTGTGTGCTCATGGCAATCATGTCAAAACAGTTCAATATCGTACCGCTTTGCTTTTTTACCACTACAAATCAGTGAAGGGAACCATGCCACGGCGCCTGGCCTCCACCACAAGCCAGCAACTAGCTCCACAACAAAAAAAAGGGGTGGGGGGAGGGGGGTAATAAAACAATACAAGGGACCAGTTGGTTTACTCTAAAACACCACCTGGCCTCAAGGGCTTGCACTCCTATGCAATATTTGAGCCCTGCATGAAAGCTAAAAAAAAAAAACTAAGGGCAAAACAGCAGCTGATGGTACCTAAAATACAGACATACTACACGTTAATAACAGGCTTATAACATGCATTGTACTCTAAATGTGAAAAGGTAATAACACATTTACACTAAAGCTAACAGACACAACATGGAAATAACAAGCATGCTAAAGTAAAGTTAAAGCTCATAAACCATGCTATGACATACTAACAGGTACCTCAGGTCTCACCATGCTGATCAGTTCAATTAATCCATACCATTAAAAGTACATTGACAAAGCCAGCTTGAAAGGGTTAACATCCAAATCCCTCCAGGTGGGCTGACACCAAGACCTCAGGAAAGCGGACACCAGTACGACCAGGACAGGAGACTAAAACCATAAAAAGGAGTTTTGACAAACAAATACAACTCAGGTACAAAGTCCATAACGCCTTTCACAAGTAGAAAGTCCATACTTAGACATTTTACCTTTAGAAATAAACAGCATCACCTACCTCACAGTCACAGTTGAGACCATGTGGCCTCAGGCAAAGACAAGGCAAAAAGGAAGGCCATGATGCCACACCTGATGATTAGGGGACTGGACCAGGGAGGAGCTGACCTAATTCTATGGGGGTACATTCACAAGCCGAACAAGATCATGCAGCCTGTACACCAAGTATTACTGCTACACAAATCTTGTATTTTTTCTGGCTTTATCAGTGAATTCTGTTTATATTATTATTGCTTTTATCTTTTAACACTCCTTTCCTTTTTTTTTCTGTTTTTTTTTTTTTTTTTTTTTTTTTTTTAGTTTTCTAGGGTTTTTCTAGAGTGTTTTAATGCAACTGAGCTATTGTGACCAAGTAATTTCCCATGTGGTTCAAAAAAGTTATTTTTAAGTCTGGTCCCTGATGTTCTCTTACAAGCTAAAAGACAGTCATCAAGTAAGCAGACAATCTTAGTGATAAATGTCTGATGTCAGGAGAGTTCATCACAATATCATAAAGTACATTTTCTGCTGTAAGAAATTCAAAATCCAGGATTGCAGACCAGACATAATGTCTGATCTGCAGGTAATGAAAGAAGTGTCAGTGAGTCAAACCATATTTGGCTTTCAGCTGGTTGAATGATGCAAATTGCCCATTAAGTGAAATTAATAATAATAATAATAATAATAATAATAATAATAATAATAATAATAATGGATTAATTTATATAGCGCTTTTCTATGAACGCATACTCAAAGCGCACACAATGGATCCATTATTCATTCACTCTCACATCCTCCCTCTGGTGACAGCAAACTACATATGTAGCCACAGCTGCCCTGAAATTAACCCTTCTGTCTCCAGATATGGTAAGATCTGTCCAGCCATTTATTTCGGCAAGTATCATGATTAAAACATATGGGTGCTTGCACAGGTCACCAGTAGCTTGAGAAAGCTCCTTATTACCCCCTATTACTGCCAGGAGGTATTGTGATCACGTTGCTTTGTGTGTTTGCATGTTTGTTGTTTGTTAGCAAGATAACTCAAAGTTATGGACGGATTTTCATTAAATTTTCAGGAAATGTTGATACTGGCACAAGGGACAAATGATTAATGGGGGGGGCTCTGGTTTGTCAAACTTGGAAAAAAGCATAGCAGGTAGGGAGGAATCAGTCACAAAGCCAGCTTCCATTTTAAACCACAAAGGGGCTTCTGGAGCTAGACCGTCTCCTTGCCCCCCAAACATAAGAACCCTAAGGTTGGCAGCCCAGTTGTAAACGCTAGCGGTAGCTCTGCTAATGTAGCCCTCAATGGTTCTGACTTGGTTAGAGGCACTTGGCTACGGCATTGTCCACAATTCGTGGTTCCTGCAGGTTAGATAATATAGACTGATACTGGTAACAACCTATGGGCAAGTGAAACACGGCATGGTAACAACTTATCAAGGTTGCGGACACTGCAATGGGGAGAGGAGCACCAGCTAAACAAGTCTGCATCTTTATAGGGCACACTACCACACCCCTTGTTTGTACTTTTACCATCTGTTGAAATCTGTGAGAAAAAATGTGTTTAGAGACTGACAGAGAAATAAAACGGCACAAATCAGATTTTTTCAAATCAGACCCAGGCCAGTTTCATATGTGGTCCTAAATCTGATACATATCGGATATTTTGCAATGTGACGTCAGTCTGAAAGGCCAGGTCACATTTATCCGACCTTTACATCATTGAAATGCCAGTACACTCAAAAAAATGATTCTTGGCTCTAATAAACATGAAGTAATATTTTAAAGTAAAATGTAACTGAAATATATGAAATTTAAAGTTTATTTATCCGAAAAAGTCAAACATAATGTGAATATGCTTAGTATAAAGTGAATCTAAACAAATAAAGTAAACTTTATTACTAGATCACATAAAAAGGCTGAGCATCACAGCCAAACACAGTTTATGTAAAAGTTTGCATTAACTAAAGCAAATCTGACTGAAGGTATTTAATTTATTCATATTGACTAAATATGATAGAAAAAACATTGTATTAAATGCAACTCTTTACATTAAACTTATGTAATAAAATTACATGGGAAATTTATATGTAATGGGTTAATTATTTTTATGTGTGTGGCAGACAAACCATGATCTTTTCCTTAACCTAACCATGTATTTTTGTTGCAGAACTGTTCAAAACTGGCTGAAAACTGAAAATAATAAGTCTAAAAATGAAAAGTCAACACTCAACTTTAAGTTTCACATAGGACTCCTAGGGGACCATCCTGCTGCCCCAATTTTTAAAAATGACAAACTGTTACAATAGGCTCCATCAATAAATTCTGGGAAGACTTCATTTGTGCATTTGAATGTTCCTGACCAGTTTTACTGCTATTTTTGCATCACCCTTTATATCTTGACACTTTATTGAAAACATAAACACATGTTAAAACTTCAGAAATTAGACATAAGTTTAATTAGGCTGAGTTAACAGGTGATCTCATTATTTTTATTTCCTGTCATGACTCTTGGCCCTAATAAATAGTGAGTAGTATAAATATATTTATGTAAAATGTAACTAAATTTTATGGAAAATAAATAAACACAATGTGAATCTACTTAGTATAAACTGAATGTAAACAAATCCAGTAACCTCTATGTGGCCAGATCCCATTTAGCAGCTATGTGTGTAATACTCCAACACAGCAGGTGGCGGTAGTGCACCTTAAGACTGGTTGCAACCTTACCCACCCAAAACCGGAACACCAACAGAACCCCTGGGCGTTGGTGAAGTCGACCCCGCGACCTCTGCGCGTGGCAGACGTTTACCTCAACGACTGGGAAAATTGCGCCAAATGAGCGGCAGGTTCTGTAAGTATTTCAACCATTGTCCATTTGTTGTGTTACACCATGGCGATGTTATTGCGATAAGTGTATTAATTTAAATTTTGTTTTTTAATTTACTTAAGCGAATGTGATTGTTCTGCTGTGTATGAGTTCGGTGAATTTAGGTTAGCGCGTCTGCTCTAGCTGCTTCGTGTCCTGCTAGCAAGTGCTAGCACTAGCTGAGTGGCTCGTATCTCGCCAACCATGAACTTACAAGTACAGCCAAATTATTCAGAGTTGTTGTGAGATGAGAGGACCTACGGTGAACAACACTGCTTTAACCCAGGGCCGCTCGGGCTGCGTTGATAGCTACACTATGCCATAGTCCGCTAGCAACTGCTAATTGACTTAGCACCAGGTAGTAACACAGCTTCACTTTCTGACTTGCTCAACTCCGTGAAACAACACTTGTCATATTTTACTGCGGTCTCTCGCTTCCGAAGCAAGATACAGAGTAGAGGCTGACATTTGTTCGGGAATCCCACGGGGTGGGAGTCAACTTTACTATTAATCACGTGATTGGGACGATACAGGCGTTAACGGGAGCAGACGGGAGCGGGAATCAACCAATAGGACACGCACACCGAAAAACATGACAGGCGCACCGCCATTTTTGTAGTTTTCTTTCCATAAGCCTACACGGCAGTGCAAGTCAAAAGAACTACACGGCCCAGAACCCAACTGCTTCTGGCCGCTGCTTGCCTGCTTCCCACTGAAAATTAAAGAACAGCGATGGAAGGAGCAAGCAGCAGCGCAGAGGCCGAAAAAATTGAACTACAACGTAAAGTACACACAACATACACCAACATTCACACTTAGGCATAACAGACTTATTATGCAAGAATGTGTTCAGTTATTCAAACAGCCCTAATTACTTTCAGGGCAGCGTTTTCTTGCAAATAATCAATAAAATTCAGAGTGGCAAACCAGACTGAAATGGCAGTTTTTATTTAATATTTGAATCTTATGCACTTTTTTTCTTTTTCCAAATAAATACCCTCCTGTATTACCACAGATGAACTGTTCCTGTTGCCAGTTTTTTTTAAAAATAAAACTACAGACTACAAAGTAATCTAAAAATAATCAGGAGAAGATCAAATCAAATTCAGTGTATGCATAGAGACTAGAAGGGAAAAAAATGGGAGCGGTACAGGAGTGGGAGTCACTTTACCGGAAGTGGGATGAGACAGGAATTTTTTTTCCCCTCTGGCCCGGGATTGGGACGGGACACAAATTTTCTCTGTGGGATTGGGATGGGACAGGAATGAAAATCCAGTCCCATGTCACCCTCTAATACAGAGTCAGCGGTGACACTGCTGCTCAGAATGCATCATTTGCAGAAGCTGATGTAGATGCTAGGGTAATTGGTCCCTAGTTTTAATCAGCTATCTCTTGCTGCTCTGACTCGACCCTCAATTTGCTAACACTTCATTGTTATTTAATTATGTTTATGCCTCAACTGACCTGGTTGGTATTCAAAACTCATTGATAACATAATAGTCGATCAAGTATCATTAAAGGACCAAATATAGCACTAGCTAAATCCTGAAAAAAATATTGGAGCGCAATAATTTGGATTTGCTTCACTACCCAGCCAGAAAATACACATGAGTAAGAAATGGTGTTATTAAAATGATCACATTCACTTGCAAGTCAGACTAAAAATTAAATTAAGCAAGCAACAACAAAAAAAAATATTCTGGACCAAATATCTTCATTTGACTACTTGGGAATAAGACCAAAACGGTCATCAGTCCTTCCTTAATAATGCCTTGTTGATCATTAGTAAAACGCTTTGAATTTGGAAGAATATGCACTGCTCTAACCAATTTGTTTGTCTTTTCTTTTGATGCCAGAATTATTTACGAAGACATGAACAGTAAAAACTCAAATCATGATTGAATTACTTTAGATTTATTGCTTAATTTACGTATTGATCTTGCTTTAAGTGCAGCATGGGGTGCTGTTAATTATTGTACATGACTGATTGTTCATGAAGTATTACATTCATGTATTCATTCTTATTGATACACAATGTCAGAGAAATGTATGTACCTTTACCATGAAGAGTTGTTGTTACATACACACAAACCTGCAGCTGACTATTTCTCAACCTGGTTGGAAACTAACATTGTACTGTTTTTTCTTATTTACAGATACAACATCACAGGGCCAAATCAACTGAGTAGCTCACATCTTGAAAGGGCAACCTCTCAATTTAGGTGAGTACACATAATGTTGTGAGTAAGATCTATATTAACGCTTTCTTTCTTCTTTTTTTTCCTTCAGAAATGGCAGCAAACTTACATCTTGACCATGTTCTCTTTTCTTTTCTAGCTACAATATGTGAATGGGCGTGTGGGAATGCAAGGTGTGCAGGATATCAGTAGAAAGCAGGTATGAGTTACTGAAACATTGCAAGCTAAAGCATGGGCACCATGGAAACAGATTCAGGCATCCATGCCCATATTCTGATTGTCCCTGCACATTTATCTTATGGAATAATCTTTTGAGTCATATATACCGCAGTCACCAAACCCAAGCATCTTCAAAGACATCTAAGTTATCTACATTTTCATGTCAGTTGTGTGCATGTCATGAGATTTCAAATGAAAGAGAGTATTTCAGTCATGTAAATGAACATTTACGTAGACATGAAACAGTAACATGTATGTTTAAAGGTTGTGTGTTTAAAACTAATGTCTATAATACATTTCAAACACACAGAAACAGGAAGCACAATCCCCATACTTTAAATGATTTTAAACCTGAGGTTGTCAGTGTAGTTACTGGATTACAAGAATCAGTTGTTGACATTGAGTCTTGTGCTGCAGACACAGATGTAGAATCTGAAACTGATTTTGCTGCACATAGTGTATCTAGTATTGAAGATATTTCCAAAGTTGTTGAGGAGAACATCGCTTCAGTTCTGTTGAAGTTGGAACATATTTTGTTTGTACCATCCACAGCAATTAATGAATTACTACATGAATTACACTATTTGTTAAGCTCCCCATCTGTTCCCATCACCTTTAACAGTCTGTCTAACATTCTTAAAAATCATAGTGTTCAAGTTGATGAGTCAGTTGTCAAAGAGCTTGCTCGAGAAGTGTGCAAGTCCAATCCTGTGGCCAAAGCCTTTGCAAAAGACGGGCCCCTGGCTACAGCTTACAAAAGGAAGCAGTATTATAAAAAATATTTCAATGTGGTGAGCCCAGTTGAGTACATCCTTTGTCCTAAGACCAATAGGACATTTCAGTATATTCCTATTTTGTCCTCTTTGCAGCATCTGTTAAGTAACAGTGACATTTTAAGAAGTGTAGTCCATACCCAGAAAACACAGGAAAATACTTCAGGTGTAGTGCAGTACAAATCGATAAGAGATGGAATTTACCATAAAGAAAATGTTTTTTTCACCGGAGAGGATTTGAAATTATCAATATCACTATATGTTGATGACTTTGAGGTTTGTAACCCCTTAGGCACATCAAGAAAAACTCATAAACTTTGTGGTGTCTATTGGATTTTGAATAATTTGCCACCTGGATCTCACTCAGCTCTTTCTTCCATCTACTTGGCTGTATTATGCAGGACTACTGATGTAAAGGTGTATGGCTATGAAAACATTTTAGAGCCCCTTTTACAGGATTTGGTTATTTTAGAGAAGTATGGTGTTTTTGTTTCAGGTCTTGGAGAGTTTGTGAAAGGCACAATCGAGACGGTAATTGCAGATAATTTAGGAGGCCATGGGATAGCAGGCTTCACTGAAAGCTTTTCGGGTGTCTACTTCTGCAGGTTTTGTACAGGTGAGCGATCAGATATTCAGACTAAGGCTGTTCAGTCAGGTCATTTTAACATTCGAGCAAAAGACATACATGACAAACAGGTTACATTTGCAAGGGAAACCTCAACCATCTTTTGTGGTGTAAAGGGGGAGTGTGTGTTTACCAAGAGTTTATCTTATTTTCATGTTACTCAGGGCTACCCCCCTGACATAGTTCACGACTTATTTGAGGGTGTTGTTCTAGTAGAGATTGCCCTCTGCATTGATGTATTCATTTCCAAAAAGTATCTGTCTCTTAACTCTCTCAATGAATTAATCCTGAACTTTCCATATAAGTGGGGCGATAGAACTAATAAACCTCATATTATACCACGCACTTACACCTCTACAAAGACCATTGGAGGTAACGCCCACGAAAACTGGAATTTATTGAGGTTGCTTCCTTTTATCATAGGAAACTTGATACCAGAAGTGGAGTCTGCTTGGCTTGTGTTGCTTGATTTAAAAGAAATCGTTGAACTCGCTGTTGCCCCTCTTCATAACAAAGAGACGGTTGCCTACCTGGCTTGCAAAATCACAGAACACAGAGATAGATATTTGGAGCTTTTTCCTGAACGACTCTTACCAAAACATCACTTTCTTGAGCACTACCCTCAAATGATTGAATGTTTTGGGCCTTTAGTGGGGCAATGGACTATGAGGTTTGAAGCAAAGCATAGCTTCTTTAAGGAAGTTGCTCGTCATACAAATTGTTTCAAGAATATACCACTCACACTAGCAACCAAACATCAGCAAATGATTGCATATCATATCAATGCATCCCATCTTAAATCCTCATTAGAAGTTGCAAATGTTTCTATCCTTCCTGTGGATGTATTGAACAAGGAAGTAGCAGCAAGCCTCAAACAAAAATACCCCACGATGAATGAGGTACATCTAGCCAAAAATGCAACTAACAAAGGAATCTCTTACAGAATTGGCATGTTGATTCCTTATGGTTCAACGTGTGGTCTTCCAGAGTTTGCAGAAATTCTCCAAATGTGCATTGTCAAGAACAGTTTGAGCTTTGTTGTAAAAATATTGTGTGCATGGTATCATGAGCACTTCCGAGCATATGACGTGACTATGTCACCTAATAGAGAGGTTGCCCTAGTTGATGTTGAAGACCTGGTTGATGCTTATCCACTCTGTGAGTACACTGTTGGTGTAAGACGGATGGTTACCTTGAAAAGGCATATCATTGTATAAGGTGGGTCTATAACATATTTTTTTCTCACTAATTTTATGAAGTAGATGTGCAACAAATAACTGCATAACTAGTCAGCCATCTGAAAAGATATTGAATTATACTAAGTAATTAAAACAAAAATATGACTGGTATTGTGTGTTCATGTAATTTCTACTAATTAAAAATCCAATTATCTTTAATTTGCCTAAATTTCTAATACAGAAAAGTGATGAGAGAAGTATACTTTTGAATAAAATCATGACAATCACTGGTGTGAGCCCTACTATATATTTACATCCATATTCTGCTTTAATTGCCATATAAAAGTTAAGAGTTACTTCACTCATAAAGCGTAATTCAGGTTTTTTTGGGCTAATTGTTGTTAAAGGGGGAATTCAGTATTTTTTAATCTATTTTCTCATGTTTTGATCTGAAGTGACTGATGGGAACAACAATTCTTGAAATTAGTCTGATATTGAAGAACATTTCAGCTGACAGAAGCAAAACTTTGGTTCAGTGTAATTCTTCAAGGTAACTGTGCACTGTCCAAGTAAGTCCATTAAACGTGCTTATTTTTGCCTTGGACTGGCTTAGGTTATCATTGTAAGTGTCTGAAATATTAAGGAAAGAATCACTGAGACATACCATTTTAAAGAACAAAATGTGTCTTATTTAACAAGAAACAGTTGTTTAATTGCTTTCTCCGAACTAATCAAATTCCCCTTACAAAATAATTTTGAAATCCTTTATCTTCATGCAAACTCAACCAGATAAAAGTCACCAAAACGGGCTTTCAATCACCGGCTCTGGTTTGGGTGAGATAAACCTCTTATCCACAGACTTTGATGTGAAAAAATGTAGATTTATAAAAGTAAGGAGGTAGAGGTAGGGGGACATCCAAGAAGCAGCAGGGAGAAGCTGCATGTACAGCCAGGACATTTTCACGTCTAATGTGGTGAATAATGGGTTTATTTTTGACAAAACCACAGTTGGTGATCAATGGAACAGTAGAAAGATGAGTCCTGATGGTTTTGCTGGGTTTTATTTTTTCTGTTGAGTTTGTTGATTATGATGATGTTAAAATTAGAGTTTTGTGAAGGGAGTCTGGTGAAGATTGGCAAAACCACTGAAACTGCTGTTTCTGGATTAAACATGTCTTAAAATCTGTCTCTGTAGCAGTTATTCCCATTATGTTGGTGGACACTTGCAAAAACAAACACATCTAGTGATGGTGTGAAGTTGCTTCTGCCAGCTACATCAAAAGTATTCAAAGCATTAAAGAGATTTTTTGGCACTTTTAGATTCATTTACATGCTAAGATTTACTGCTGTGCCCTACAAGCTGCACCAAATGCACAGCCATTGCAATGTAACAAAGGAAGTCAAGGCTCAAGGTATACAGTTGGAGTGATCTTATGGGAAAATGTGGATCAATTAACCCTTTTATGCATACTGGTCACTACAGTGGACAGCTACTCTACTGCAGTTCTCATGTATTTTCATGGATTTTGTTACTCTTTTTTGTTTTTTTTTTTTTTTTGTTTTTTTACACATATCTTTATTAAAGTTTTAAGACACTACATATCTTTTCTGACATGAATTGGTAAAATTATGTAGATCTCTCCTGAGCATAAACCCCCAGAATCACAAGCCCTCTCCATAGTTTTCACACAATTTATCAGTAAATACATGTTTCTGTGGATCAAAAATTAAATTTGTGGTGTCCAGCTGAATGGATATTTTTGCAACTTCATGAAAAATAGGTTCATAATAATTTTAATTAATTATTATTATTTTTTATTATTATTATTATTATTATTATTATTATTATTTATTTATTTATTTATTTTTTTAATTAATTATTTTATTTTATTTTTTAATTTCTTTTTCAGAAGAAAATTTTCAATCGCATTGTTTTTTTCCCACGCCTGAAGAGGAATAAAAACACTCAGGAAAAAATTTTGATTAAGGTTCTCATAATTCGTGCATGAAAGGGTTAATGATGAAAATAACCATTGGCTGAAGTTCTGATATGAGGCTGCATTAATGGGTGTGTACTTTACATAACCTCTGTTTCCTATGTTTGTTCTCTAGAATAGGTTGAGTGAAAGATGTCAAGTCCCATCCACCTGAGAATTGTTTTTGGTGGAGATGATGCCAGAAGACTTACCCTCACGTCAGGGATGCCAGCATCTGTGGATCAGCTTGTCCATGAGATAAAGACTGTTTTTGGACTTACAGAGGAGTTCAGGCTCCAATACAAGGATGTAGACTTTGGAAATGAATATGTTAATCTTATGTCAACCAGTGAAATAAGAGATAGGGATACTCTCAAAGTGATATTTTTTTCTTGTGAAGAAACGAGCTCCAGTATTCCAGAGACTCTACCATCTTGCAGCACCAGCACTCCAGTAACTTCACCCAGCACATCACACAGTTCTGAGATCCCAGGAAGCTTGTCTGCAAACACCCTCAGCTCTCCATCCATCAACCAAGTGAGTTTGTCCCCTGATCACTCATTTGGCAGTGCAGACACCATCATTTTGGATCCGATTCCAGAGTCAAGGACCTCCACTTGGCCTCCAATCTTCATTGTTCCCCGCTTTTCATATTTTGCTGAAATTCAGCTCCAAACAGCAAATGCAGAATTCAGAGCAAATGGCACTCTTCTTATTCCTCCACCAAAGTTAAGAATGGATATCCTTGAAGGTATGGCTGAAGAGATCTTCAAATACACAGCATATCCCAGTGACTCCCAAATTGAAGAGGCTGCTGAAGTTCTGGTGCATACTCATCCATGCTTGATGCAAAGAGGAACTTGTGCTGGCCATGAGGGATGGAAACAGTATCTAAAGACTAAGGTTGCCAATTTTCGCACAAAACTTTGCAAGATTGGACTCCTAGAGGTCAGCATAAACTCTCTCAAGAACAAGTGCAGAGGTCAAGACAAGGCAGCTGCAAACATCAAAAAACCACGGAAAGCAGAGGTAAACTTCCTGCCATCCCTCCCTGGGGGTGAAACAAGAGAGAGTCTTGAAGATGAACGGGTAGCTCTCTTGACAGAGGTGAAAAAGAGAAACAATGAAGCTGTGGTCAGGGAGAAAATGCAGAGGACCTTTTCCTACAGACGTCAGGAGGTTGTCCATAACGAACCTGTGATCACTGAATTTGTAAACAGGTGGCCTGCCTTGTTTACAGTGAGTGAAGTGAGTATTAATATTCATGTTTTGCATGCTGTTTTATGTACAGATATTTTTTCCCTGATTAAAAGTTTTAATTCAGTCTTAACATTTTTGCGCTCTAAATTACTTGTGAACTGTTATTTTCTATGGTATTATGTGGATAGTATTTCTTAAGTAAATGAATGTCAAAGACTGATTATAAAATATGAAATTTAGTTGAAGTAAAATCCTGTGTAGAGGGTCGGCCCATTGTGGCACAGGGTTGCCCACTCTTATGTTAAAATTACATGACAATGAAGCAGCCTGCGCCAAATTGGAAAATTTTCATCCTGCTGTGTGGATAGCGAATGCTTTCAGGCTGCAGTGTGTTGAAAATATGGTACTGATATCTTTAAGATCACATTTTGTAACTGTTTGCAATTTGGCAGTCCTAAACTAAGGGAAGCAAATTATAAAAACTCACTACAAAATGTTACATCCAGACAACACCTAATTCATGAAAATATAGCTCTATTTTGGCTGTAATTCAACTGCCCCAAGTTTCAAGGGCTTATAAAAGATATTGCCCCAATAGCAATTCTCCTGTTAAAGTCAAAAGTCTGTTTGTTCTTCTCTTCAGCTCAGAAAATGTTTTTTTTCTTAAAGCATGGAAATTTAGATCACTGTTGTTTAAATATCTCATGTATTTTCTTTCGCCTTTTCTCATACAGATAAATGCTGAATTCATGCGTATAACAACTTTGCCGCTTCAAGCCAAGTTCTTCGGACAACTTGACCAATACACAGCTAACTTGATCAAGATCTTCAACAGCAGAGGCGGGGCTGCTGGAAAGAAGATCCGATTGCTCATGGCTCCGATAGCTAAGGCAAGTGCATTAAACTGTTGCATTACTTAACTAAGTAAAATCTGTCTTTCAGTCTAACACTTGGTTGAGAAGGGTTACTATATTATTAAAACTGGAATTTTTAAATGGAATTTCACAAAGTTTTATACAAATCAATATATAACTCTGAGGATGTTTTCACAGCAGTAGTTTGGTTCATGTGGTCCAAACCAAGGAAAAAATGACGTCTTGTTGCATTTTAGCCCTGGTGTGGTTCATGTTGACACTGACATTTTACAAATGAATCAGTAGAAGTAAGTATTAAGTTACACAGACTGAAAGGTAACTCTAAGATTGTACAGCTTTGGCATATACCATCCTGCATCACCAGAGTCCATGTAGGAAAATCAAATTGCTGTGACTGACAGAAGTTTATGAAGCACTTAAATCCTTCTGATGGTTTTATGTTCCTTGTGTGACAAAGAGTTCACAAAGAAACTGATTATAAACATAAGTATTTGACAGCAAATTGATTACATGTTACAAATAATGACCAGCAGGTAGAGATAGGATGAAAAGGATGTGACTTATACAGTAATGATTTGGGGCTAAATCACTGTGGAATCACTGCCGCACACTTTTTGATGAACTTTATGAACTTGCAGAGTATATGGAGTAGGATATAAGCACAAAAGTTTTAAATGGTTTTGATCCATTGTTCAGGAAAAATATCCGCACTGACACGCCTCTGTGTTATAATGGTTACCAGATGATTTGCATAAATATACACGGCTTATTTGTGGTTGCTTTAAAATGTCTTCCTGAACAGATTTCAAGATCAGCAGAAGGATTTATTTGTAGTTAAGCATCTAAAATTATTCTAACATCTAAAATTATTGTAAAATCACATGCTGTCTGCTATCATAAAATCCTGTGGTTAATTGATTTGCTTTCACACCTCAAATGAACCACAACAGAGTTGGGCCAAAACCACACTTAAGACTATCTCAGCCTGGCTGTTTGGTCTGCACCGTGGATTGATTGACAGCATTTCTGAGGTTGATTGTAGGCCTAGCCTGTTGGTTCAGTTAAATTGGGCCATGGTTCATTTGCCCAGCTAGTTTGGTTCATGTGGACTACTGTGAAAGCTGTTGTGTGGACCAAAAACTGGACTGAAACTGCTTGAAAAGGTATGAGTTGGTCTGGTTCCAAATAGACTCTGATGTGGTTCATTTGTGGTGTGAAAGCAAATCAACCAGCCATAGGATTTTATGATGGCAAGTATGTGATTTTAGCTAACTTCAAAAAAATTTAACCTCCTAAGAAAATACCATCAGCTAATCATGAAATCTGTCCTGCAACAGATTATTTAAACTTGGCACAAAAAGTTTGGAAACTTAACTTTGGTCGATCATATTCCCGTTGTTTTTTTTACCGATTTTATTGTATTATATATCATTAAAAAGCTTGTGTAATTTCCTTTCCTATGATACCCAACTCATTGTGATTGTGAACTCATGGAACGAGCACCAGGCCTACTAATGTGAGTGGGTCGCAGAAAAAAAGTGCTGAAATTTCCCTGCAGCACACCTGCGTCCTGCAGGTGTGAACCCAAAAATGAACACCTGTCGATAATGGTGCCGTCATCCACAGGTGTTCATTTTTTGTTGTTTTACACAAAACATCGCCATTCCGCATTTGTCTTATGTGGATAAGCTCCGTGCTATAGGGCAGGTTGAAGCTGGCGTCTGGCAGAGGGATGTTGCAGCATTACTTGGAGTGCGCCCTGGTACCATCTCCAAACTGGTTGCCAAGTTCCGCACAACTGCCACGCACCGGACGTCCCAGGGTCACAACACCTGAGCAAGATCGGTTTCTTACTCGAGCAGCACTGGGGGACCGCAGGCTGTCTTTCACACGTCTGCAGACAAGGTTCTCAGACCGTTACAGAAGACTTTCATGTCATCTCATTTTTGGGTTCACACCTGCAGGATGCAGGTGTGCTGCAGGGAAATTTCGGCACTTTTTTCTGCAACCCACTCACATTAGTAGGCCTGATGCTTGTTCCATAAGTTCACAATCACAATGAGTTGGGTATCATAGGAAAGGAAATAACACAGGCTTTTTAATGATATATAATACAATAAAATCGGTAAAAAAAACAATGGAAATAGGATCGACCAAAGTTAAGTTTCCAAACTTTTTGTGCCAAGTTTATTTGATCTTAATAAGCCATGTATCTAGCTTTATAAGCCATATTTATGTAAATAATTGGGTAAAACTATGGACATTACCACGGGTATTTTTAATGATTAACATGCCAGTAAGCTGGTCAATCTACTGTGCTTCTGTCCTACTCTGTGTACTTTGTCATTTCATTAAGTCCATTAAAAAGTGTGTGAAAGCAATCCTGCAATAATGTCACACAAAAATTAGGTGAAAGGGAATATTTTTCCAGTGTTCTTTCTTGATTTGCTACTTGTTTTTAATCAGTTATGTTTTAGTTCTGTTTGACACAAAAGATCACATGTATACACATTAGAAGCATTTTAGTGCTTGATTTCCCATACATTGGTCATGATTATGCAGGATGACAGTAGCCAAAACTGTCCACTTATTATGATACCTGACAGTCTGTCAACATGAACAATAACAGAACTACAATGCAACTGTATATACTCTTTCTTTTGGACCATAATTTCTGATCAAATACAAATAAACCTTGTGTACGCATAAATGTGCTGCCCCCAATTTTTTTTTTTTTTTTTTTTTTTTTTTTGTTGTTGTTGTCTATCATAATCATTGTATTAAGAATAAGACGGTGTCCTGGAAAATGTCTTAAATTTGAGATTGGAGAATCATATTTAATATGCCTTCTTTCTTAGAGGGACAACATTGAAGTTAAGAGAGACTGTGTCATAAGATCTCTGTGTGTCTACCTCAACGAGGACAGCAACGCACTTGTCAAGGAGTACCTGGTTAGTAGTAACATTTTACTGTAAGCTTTCAGTATTTAACTTGTATTTTTTTTCTTTATTTCATAATGGTCTTTTTTTTTTTTGTACCAATAGACTGTCAACAATGAGGAAGCTAAGAGAGAGATTGCACAGACCACCATGGGGATTTATGTGATTCGCCAAGAAGGTGCTGATGCAGAGGATGAGCCAGAGGCTGTTGGAGTGGTGATCGAGGGTGTGGAGCTCCTAAGCAATCTGAGGAGCATCTCTTTTGGATTTGCCATGCTTTTTGGGCTCATTTACACACTCAACCTGAGTTATCCCCAGGAACTCAAATACACATTTGAGTTCTTCCAGAAAGTGCTGATGACCCTGGATGGCAATAAACTGTCCCCTAAGGTCCAAACACTTAAGATAAAGATGCTTCAATAAGTACTCACAAGTACAGCGCCGGACAGTTGAGCTTGCCACATTTTGGCTCATTGAACAATGCCATTTTGATAACCTGGAAAATCATTTGAACCGAGCTGGTTCAAATGTGTAATGGCTTTACATTACACTTGCTAAACATTGGTGTTTACAGAGTTCATTAGATAGTTGTTCACTTATGTGGATTCATTCTGTTCTTATTGGTCCACCCTCCTCTTGATAGTTTCTGCAGCCTCAAAGCTGCTGTAAGCTGCTCTCTTTAGGGCTTGGTCAGATTGATTTAGGTGGACACTTTTCTGGCATGTTCACAGATATGTTTACCATATTTGCCCTAGTATTTCACACACTCTTCTGTATCATTATTGACTGTTGGATGTTAACCATGCCTCACTTTTATTGTGCAAGTAAGCTGGGCTTGCTCTGTCCATTCTGGTGATGCTTTAAGTGTCCTTGGAACTACAACTCATTAGTTAATGTTTCTGATTTCTTTTATTACAGGCAAAAGGGTTGTTTTTATTTTTTTTCCAATTAATTTTGATGAGGATTCTGCAACCCCTATGATGACATTGAACTTGCAAGTGATGTTTTTGTTTGAGATGGGTGTTGTTTTTTTGGTTGAAGTCTTGGTGGACTGATACTCTTCTGTCTTGATTATGATCTATGATGTCAGCACCCAGGAAAGCCTTATGTTTTTATTTTGTGATTTTTTTTTTTGTGATTACAGAGTGGTTTTATGTATTAGAAACCCTTTTGAATTGTTCCCGATAAATGCCAAATGTAATGTTCTTAAAATGTAATGTTCTCAGAAGTTTTAAGATGTTTAGATTAGTATGTTTTTACATACGAATGTTAAAGCTTTAGTGCATAACTATTACAATACTTAATATTAAATAATTAATTGGAATAATAATTAATTGGAATAATAATTAATTACTAAATATTACAATACAATATTACAAAATGAGAATGACCATTATATTCAAGCCATTGCAAAAGAATGTCCAGTACATTCACGCCATTGACAAATGAGTTGACACAATGCAGTTTAAGCCTCAGCTCCACATTGTCCTCTGTATTTCTCAGTACAGCAGCATTTTGAATCTTGTGTTGTCCGGCAACATTCCTGTGCTGGTGCTCAGGAGGTAATTTGCTTTACCTCAAGACTGAGGGAGGACAACATCAGCAGGAGCTTTTTGCAGCCATCTTCTTTGCCTCCCCTTGCCAACAGACTGCAACTGCATTCTCCTCTTAGTCATGAGGTAAAAGAAATCACAGAAATGCAGAGTTATTTGGAGCTGATAGGTTATAATAATTGTGCACTTGAGCTTTAGGTTGTTTTATTGTTATGTAGTTTGTGGGAAAAAGTTCAGTGATTGATTTTTCATGTCAAAACAGACTTTGTGTGTTTATTACAGACAAAACTGAAAGGACTGCACACTTAAATGCTGTTTTACTTTGTTTATTCTTGATCTCAGGTCATTTTATTTTTAAACAGTATTATTTAGCCCTCATTTGAAGCTCCTGTTTTTGTATTACCTCATTAATATTGTAACTGAGTTTTATTTCTGAGTTTAAATGTCTCACATAGTGCACTTAGATAATCAGTTTTACTGGTTATGGCATAAAGCCATTGGCTTTTATGCTCAAGTACTGTTGGGTTTACAATAAAGTTTTAACTTTTTCAGAACTTTGCTTGTGTGTGGGATGCTTAAATAAACACATAAGGTTTATGTAAAACTTCCTCTTATCTTTATATGTAATTATTGAATAAGCAACATAAGGTTTATGTAAAAGTTCACCTTAAAGTGTATTAATGAAATGAACACAAAGTATATGCAGACATTAGCATTAACTTTAACTTAAACTTCATTTAATAAAAAATGATTTTGTTTACATTAACTATACATGATAAAAACATTGCATTTAATGTGACCTTTTACTTTGAACTTATGTGTTGGAATTACATGGAAAATTTACATGTAATTAAAATACATAAAGTCAACATTTTGGCTTAATTATTTTTTTGAGTGTACAGCCCGACTGCAACATGCTTGCAAACAGATATAGGTCGCCAGAGATGAGTGGCTTGTCGTGAGAGTGTTACGGAGAGGCAGTCACAGATATATTCAAACATTCCTCTTGTCATTCGAAAATTATGAATGAAGTCTGTGTCAGTGAAGCCGCTAACATCACTATCCCACCCCTGCTGACTCCAACTCTGCATCCAAATACTCTGTTGTAGACACAGCAGCCATTGCACCACAAAAAGCCACACCAAAAAACCTGGCTCTCCGCTTTTTTAATCTTCTACTTAAAATTATTTGACTGTAATGGTGCTGACTTTGGTTGCAGAGAAACTTTATCAGTGCCACACACGCCGATACGAGATGCCTACGTATTTACTTCCATAAACACAGTGCGTGCTGCGTGGTCACCATTATGTCAGGACCTCTTTTGCACATGCGGGTCACTTCAGGATCGCATTCAGTTGATACTGAGAACTGACAGAAGTTGCATTTAATTTGTAATATGAATGAGCACACAAAAAAATCAGATTTCACGAAAAAATCCAAATTGTGCATTATGACCTGCTGTCTGAAAGCAGCCTAAGGTTTTCTTGTGAAATACAAGTCAAAGCTGTTCCTCATGAATAAATAATAGTCTTGTCAGTCCTTACATTCCAGAAGCTCTTTCAGCTTCTATTAATCAAGGCTTTATTCATAAAAACTGAAAAACCCCAACTGAGATGAAAAATATAGAAAGAGTAAAAGTTGTTCATTCATCACCAAATGAAACCATGTAGCCTACTTATGCCTACTTAAGCACTAAATCTAAAACATCTAAACTGAGACACCCCATGAAAAATAGAGTAAAAATAAAAGTTACAAAACTATTTTTAAATAAAGATGTATTCCTTGAAAAATTCATCAAACCTGCTTTAAGCATCAAATGTGAAGGTCAAGGTTAAACAGAAAACTTCCACAAATCCAGGTGTAAATTTCAGCTGATTTTATTTATGAAATGTACATCATCTCAGGATTAAGTTTTACATTAAAACACCGGTTCCCCAATTCAAAATGAGAAGTTTTTGTCCAAGTTTAAAAGCCTAGAAACCCTTGAGTATCAAAACTAGCAACAACATCCAGTTAAGACAAATACTTGTACTCTTCCTCATTTCTGAAGTGTGACATTGAATTTTGCAGCTCAGATCTGGTTTCAAACATTTTAATTTGGATTTTTCTGCCCAAATTAATAGCATGCATATTGAATCATATTTTAATTATAATTAATTTAAGTGCATCACGTGAAGATGACAAATTTTAATTAGAAGTAATACAAAATTAACTCCCTGATCATCACAGCATGTGATTCTGAAGCTGATCAGAACTGATCCACAAAGTTCAACAAGATCTTTTCAGGTGAAACTGCAGCTGAAAGAATAACACAACAGATACAGACCCAAAGCTCTAAACTCACACTGAACTGAGAAGTCAGTTTTACAGTGCAGGAAAACAGTAGTGTGAAGGCAGCGTTGACAGTCTCTGATTTATTATGGCAGCCAGACGGCACAAAAGGTGTTAATTTGAAAGCAATGCATTAACAAAAACATCAGTAGTTGTGTACAGTTTACTATTTAAACTGACCAAAGCAAGCACACAGAACTCCAGTTTTCTTGTTAATTCATTTTAGTTTGGTAACACATCATCAGATATGATTTAGTGAGAACATTTCTGTACAAACACATTGGCCAGCAGAGATCCTGCAGTGAAAGCAATAGAACTGCAGAAAAACATCTGTGTAACCTGAGGGAAAAGTGCTGTGACTGCACTTACTTGTTCTTATAATTAGTGTTTAAAGTATTATTTCTAACCCTTTGATGTAAATCTGAGAAATGAAATTATTGCGTTACAAAATTAGCAACTTTCAATTTACCAATCAAGAATAAAAACTGTTGTCACAGGCAAAATCTAGGTATTCCAATTCCAGTTTTAGGCCACTTTCTTTGTTTATGTTTTTGCAGCTTTGCTTCACTGCACAGATGAAGTACCAAATCTACATTCCCTTATGTTCCTTCCCACCTTTTTTTTTTTTTTAAAATAAAAAATGGGGCGTTTTATGGCACTTCACTTTCTGAAGGACTGTTGAAGCAGCTTGCAAACACCTCAACATGTAAAGAATAAAGTCAGGGCTTTCAGTACATCTGAACACTACAGTGACCTGTTCAATGGACAATTATTTAGCAAAACAGCAGGTGGGATGTGATGTGGTGCAGGAGTGGCAGCAGGGTTTTGTGTTTTTTTTCTTTTGGTGCATCATGGGACAGTGACGTGGAAGGGGGAGCCTGGAATGTGGTCGTCACCCCATTTAACCACCAGGATATAGTTTCCCCGCTCCTTCAGCATGTAACTGACATTGTACTGCAGGTTTCCCAGATGTTTGACCAGAACTTCCTCACAGGGAACCTGAGGGCCGTGAACTCCCACCAGCAGCATGTTTTTACCTGCACAGGACATGAAAACAAATCACAATGAAATGTTGTATTCTTAACCCAACCTTTGATCGCTGCCTAAACCTAAACCAAGCATTTTGGTGCTTGAATGTAACCAAACTGGAGCTGAGACAATAAATCAATTAACTGACTTAAATTGATAAAAAAAAAAAAAAGTTCAACTATAATTTTCCTGAATCGAAGCTTTGTTTCCTTAATTTCATTGCCGCTCAACATTGGTCCCACTTTTTGTTTAACACAGCCATTTATTCTGATGCACATGATACCAGGGTTACCACAAAGTTGATTGTTAGTTCCATCTTAAAGATATTGTACAGACTTTCTACATGATCTTGAAAAAGTTTCATTTTTATATATATATGCCTGATCTTCGCCTGCAATTTAAAATGACATTATCAGCAAAAAAATACGTAATTTCCAAATGCTATTTCCAGCTTCCCTGGTCAAGTCGGACAAGACTGGACTGATTTACAGCAGACCTACATCACAATGGCACCACACCGACGGCAGAGGTTAGCAGTGAGAAGTAAGCAGAACGAGTGAGGAGTAAGATCTGTCCTTTTTCCTAAAGAAAGGGATTTCTTGGATTTATTTTGTTGTAATGGTGGACACTGGAACTGGAGCTGGGCTGGCAGAAAGAAAAAGAAAGCTAAATGGGAGAGTGATAGAACACGAGTTAAAACACTGCATTGGTTTGAACCAATAGAGTTAAAAGGAGTTAAAAGGAATGAAAACAGACCCTGAGTTGGCCCTCTTCCTTCTAGACAGGTATAGAATGCTTCTTTTCTTTATACATATGTATTGGAACACTGTATTTTACTATAGTGGCTGTTGGTAGCTCAGTCGAACATTTAGTAAACACTTCTGCGTTCACCACAGAGCTAGCTCTGTGACGTTGGTAATATGTTTTATTTGGAGCATTGTTTCAGTCCCAAACTAAGGGCGTTGTAAGGTGAGACTGAAATGCTTCTGTATGGAGTTTAATGATAATGCCAGGACCTGGATACTAAACTGCCCTTCAGAAACAAGATAATTATAAAAGTAAAAAACTGTGAATGCAGAGAGCTGAAGCAGCTAGCGCTGAACTGCTAATGCAGAATGATGAAGATGTTGAATGACTGAAGTAATTTATGAAAAAGCTTGAATACTTTGTGGAAAAGCTGGTGCAAATGTATATTAATGGGACATGTCTGAGAGCACCGGTCTGTGAGTAACACTCCGGAGTGAAATAGAGACATAGAAGCAGGAGTCGGTGTTCCAAAGTTAGGTTTCATTTTTATTTTCACCCCGGTTACTAAACTACCTTACATACGGACTTCATGAAGTTTACTTGTCTTGTTTCAAACGTCACTTTGCGCCCTGCAAGTTACTGTCTTGATAAAAAGAAATGCAGAGTTGTAAAGAGGATCCACTCTTCAGTGATTTGCTTCAATATGCCTTGGCCAGAGTTATGCCCTTACGACAGTACGTGCTAGTACTCACTGGAAGCAGTCTTTGTCCCTTAAAAACACCACCGATTCCGGTCGAAGATGTCGCTGCAATCCATTTTAAACGAATTGTCTGTACAGGACCTTTAAGTTATTAATAAGTTGGATTCAAATGTGCTGACTGCAGTGCACATATTGTTTGTAGATGTCACATGACTTTGTTGTTTATATCTATAGATATTTTTATATATACTTTTATACTGTTGTTATAGATTTTTTTTATATATCCTTTTACATTTATACTTTCTTTCATTGCTTCAGCTGGTTCTGTAATAAAGGACAAGTTATTTGTCATTTTCAGACATGTCTGTTTCACATTTTTACTATTTTTATTTGTCTATTCAAATAAGCGATAGCTGCAGCTTTAAACAAATCTTTGAAAATTGAAAGGGGAGAAATAGGGATAACTCTAAATAATAATTTGTTAAAACCATATTTATAATGTTTAAAGCACAGTAGAAAAGCTACTCCTTCAGTCTATGTGTGCATTCTTATTGCCTAGTTTATTTGCCAACCAAGCCAACATCTGAATATATTCTATTTACAACTAAATTCTCCCATAAGCTTTTAAAATAAATTCCGTAATGTTTGGAGGTGTCATCTTCTAACCTGCTTTGCTGCAGTCAACGGAAAAGCTGCTCCTCTGACCCACGAAAGCTTTGCTGAGTCCAGGACCTCGAGTCTGAACCTTACTGGCATCGGAGTCAGAAGTCCAGGGTCCAGCGCTCCGAGTCAGGCTGCTGCTGGATGCCTGGATGGCCGGGTCCACCGTCAGGGTGGACATCTCACTAGCATTAGTCACATTCACCAGACGCAGACCTGAGACGGAAACAATAATACAATTTAAAGCCGCAAGAAGCATTGAAATGCCCTGGCCAAGGGCACGTCCAGTAAAGGTATGTCCATCATTCAGCAAGTGCACTCTAGTACCAAATTTTAATGTCTTCTGATGAATGGGTGTAGGACTGGGAGATGGATGTCCAAGTCAAATTTCAGCCAAATCAGTGTTTGTAAGTCCGAACTGATGCAATTTTCATAAATGTATATTTGTAGGGGGCGCTATAGAGTAAAATTTCAATTTATTTCAATAAATGGCTGTAGGCCTGGGAGATAGACGTCTGATTCAAATTTGAGCCAAATCAGTGTTCGTACGTCTGAGCTGAAGCAATTTTTGTAATGGTAAATTTTCGAAGAATTTTGTGTATACTGTACACCTTTTTACTGTACACCTGTACACTGATTTTCAGCTCATTTGGCCAAACACCCAAGGAGGAGAGAGTTAAAATACAACGTCAGCGAAGATGCTGACTCAGCATTTTGGAGATTTCAATCCAATATGGCCGACTAAGGGTTGGTTTAGGGGCGTGGCCATAATAATATTTTTTGTTTGTCTCCTGACGATGAATCTGTGTACCGATTTTCATGGCTCTACGACAAACTTTACGTTGGACATGCTCCCATTGGCGTAATGTATTTCCACTTTTCAAGGGGGCGCTGTTGCAACATTTCTTTACCAACATCTACGAAACCTATATGTAAATTCAATTTTGCACATTTTTGAATTTTGGGCAAACTTTGGTGAGTTTTTGTAAATGTTCAGGGGGTCAAATTTGAGCTCAAAATGCAGCAGAAAGAAAAAAAAAATTATAAAAAAATTAAAGCCGCAAGCGGCCTTGAAAGGCCCTCACCACTGGCACATCCAGTAAAAGTATGTCCATTGTTCAGCAGGTGGCGCTCTAGCACCAAATTTTATGTTTTCTGATGAATGGGTGTAGGCCTGGGAGATTGACAATTGACACAAATTTGAGACAAATCAGTGTTTGCATGTCCGAACTGAACAAATTTTTGTATAAGTAAATCTGTAGGGGGCGCTATGAAGTCAAAATTCAATTTCTTCCATTGAATGGGTGTAGGCCTGTGAGATGTAGCACCAAGTCAAATTTGAGCCAAATCGGTGTTTGTATGTCCGAACTGGTGCAATTTTCATCAAGGTAAATTTGCAGGGGGCGCTATTGAGCGAAATGGCATTTTCTTTTGATAAATGGATGTAGGCCTGGGAGATTGACAACTGATTCAAATTTGAGTCAAAACGGTATTTGTATGTCCAAACTGAAGCAATTATAGTGAAGGTGAAGTTGTAGGGGGCGCTATAGCGCCAAATTTCACATTTTTCTGATAAATGGGTGTAGGTCTGGGAGATAGACGTCTGAGTCCAATTTGAGCCAAATCGGTGTTCGTATGTCCAAACTGAAGCAATTTTAATAAAAAAATTTTTTTAAAAACTTGTAGGGGGCGCTGTAGTGTGAAATTTCAATTTCTTTTGACAAATAGGTGTAGGCCTGGGAGACAGATGTCCGAGTCAAATTTGAGCCAAATCGGTGTTCGTAAGTCTGAACTGATGTCATTTTTGTAAATGTAAATTCATAGGGGGCGCTATGGTGCAAAATTTCAATTTCTTTTATTAAATGGGTGTAGGCCTGGGAGATAGACGTCCGATTCAAATTTGAGCCAAATCGGTATTCGTATGTCTGAGCTGAAGCAATTTTTGTAATGGTAAATTTCTGAAGAAACTTTGCAAAGTTTGCGACGCCGTCACACAAAAACGGTGACACCGATCCCAAAAATTCGGCTACATTTTTATGCCCCACTTCCCTAGATACTGTACACCAATTTTCAGCTCATTTGGCCAAACAGCCAAGGAGGAGATAGTTAAAACATGACTTCAGCGAAAATGCTGACTCAGCATTTTGGAAATTTTAACCCAATATGGCCGACTAAGGGTTGGTTTAGGGGCATGGCCATAATAATATTTTTTGTTTGTCTCCTGATGATGAATGTGTTTACCAATTTTTGTGGCTGTACGACAAACTTTACATTGGACGTGGTCCCATTGACCAAAATTGAGCTCACAGCGCAGGACAAAAAAAAATAAAACAAATAAATAATAATAATTACAGCCGCAAGTGGCATCTAAAGGCCCTCGCCACGGGCAAGTCCAGCACAAACATGTCTATCGTTCAGCAGGTGGCACTCTAGCACCAAATTTTATGTCTTCTGATGAATGGGTGTGGGAGATAGACAATTGACTCAAATTTGAGGTAAATCAGTGTTCTTATGTATGAACTAAAAAAATTTTTGCATAAGTAAATCTGTAGGGGGCGCTATGCAGCCAACATTCAATTTGTTCCATTGAATGGGTGTAGGCCTGTGAGATGTACCACTGAGTCAAATTTGAGCCAAATCAGTGTTCGTATATCTGACCTGATGCAATTTTTGTAAAGGTAGGGGGTGTAGGGGGTGCTATTGTATAAATTTTCAATGTCTTCTGACAAATGGGTGTAAGCCTGGAAGACTGGCAACTGATTCAAATTTGAGGCAAATTGGTGATCATATGTCCAAACTGAAGCAATTTTAGCAAAATTAAATTTGTAGGGGGCGCTATGGAGCCAAATTTCAAATTTTTCAGATGAATGGGTGTAGACCTGGCAGATAGACAACTGACTCAAATTTGAGCCAAATTGGTGATCGTATGTCCGAGCTGAAGCAATTTTTGTAAAGGTAACTTTGTAGGGGGCGCTGTAGTGCAAAATTTAAATTTCTTCCAATAAATGGCTGTAGGCCTTGGAGATTGATAGCTGATTGAAATTTGAGCCAAATCGGTGTTTGTATGTCCGAGCTGAAGCAATTTTTGTAAAGGTAACTTTGTAGGGGGCGGTATAAGGGCACTATAGTGCAAAATTTACATTTCTTCCAATAAGTGGCTGTAGGCCTGGGAGATTGACAACTGATTCAAATTTGAGCCAAATCGATGATTGTATGACCAAATGGAAGCAAGATTTGTAAAGGCAAATTTCTGAAAAAACTTTGGAAACTTAGCGACCTCCTTGCACAAAAACGGTAAAACTGATCCCAAAAATTCGGCTAACGTTTGATGCTCCACTCCTCTAGATACTGTACACCAATTTTGAGCTCATTCGGCCAAATGCACAAGGAGGAGATATTTAAAATATGACGTCAGCAAAAACGCTGACTCAGCATTTTGGAAATTTCAATCCAATATGGCCGACTAAGGGTTGGTTTAGGAGTGTGGCCATAATAATATTTTTTGTTTTTCTTCTGACAAAGAATCTGTGTACCTATTTTCATGGCTCTACGACAAACTTTATGTTGGACGTGGTCTCACTGGTGTAATATATTTCCACTTTTCAAGGGGGTGCTGTCACAACATTTCTTTCCCGATATCTACGAAACCTATACGTATATTCAATTTCTCGCATTTCTGAATTTTGGGCAAAATTTAGTGAGTTTTCGTTCAGGGGGTCAAATTTGAGCTCAAAGCACAGGAGAAGGAAAAAAATAAAAAATAAAAATAATAATAATAATAATCTGAGCAAGAACAATAGAGCCGTTTCCGTGGCAATCACATATTTGGCTTTATTTTAAAGCTCTCGAGGTCCCCCACGTCTCCGTGGGGTCAGATGTCACGTTTTGTGCACTTACACACACATGACTGACCCCAACTGGGCATGTCCCATTGACTCCCATTCATTCCAAGCAGGTGTAAATATGTGGTTTGTGTACATGTCATGTACATGTTCGGAAAGGTCTCACTGCTGTGAATGTGAATATGTGTGAGAGTGTCAACAGTGGCAAAAGGCGACCGGGTCACTGGCGATTTCGTCCCCATGCGCCCACTGCAGACTCAATAGGCCCTTTGCCTGCTTTACTCGGCTCAGGCTTAATAATAATCTGAGCAAGAACAATATAGCCGTTTCCGTGGCAATCACGTATTTGGCTTTATTTGAAAGCTCTTGAGGTCCCCCACGTCTCCGTGGGGTCCAATGTCTCATGTCGTGCACTTGCACACACATGACCGACCCTGACTGGACGTGGCCCATTTACTCCCATTCATTCTAAGCTGGTGTAAATATGCAGTTTGTGCACGTCATGTACATGTTCTTAAAGATCTCACTGCTGTGAATGTGAAAATGTGTGAGAGTGGCGACAGTGGAGAAAGGCGACCGCGTCACTGGCGATTTCGTCCCCATATGCCCACTGCAGATTCAATAGGCCCTGGGCTGGCTTTACTCTGCTCAGGCCTAATAATAATCTGAGCAAGAACAATATAGCCGTTTCCATGGCAACCACGTATTTGGCTTGATTTGAAAGCTCTGGAGCTCCCCCATGTGTGTGGGGTCCAATGTCTCGTGCCATGCACTTACACACTTGTGACTGACCCCGAGTGCACGTGTCTCATTGACTCCCATTCATTCCAAGCAGGTGTAAATATGCGGTTTGTGCATGTCATGTACATGTTCTTAAAGGTCTCACTGCTGTGAATGTGAATATGTGTGAGAGTGGCGACAGTGGAGAAAGGCGGCCGCGTCACTGGCGATTTCGTCCCCATATGCCCACAGCAGACTCAATAGGCCCTGCGCCAGCATTACTCGGCTCGGGCCTAATAAAGGCGGCCATACACTGTGTGATTTCAGAGACGATTTCTTACTCGAGCGACTATTTCTGGGATTGGGCAAGATGTGCCTCTAATCGTGTGTCGTGGTTCGTGCAGTGTACATGGGGTAAGGAGAAACGATTAACACCTCACGACCACCTCACGACCAGCAATCGTGTATTTGCAAGGAAAGCGGAGCTGTTTGAAATCCTGCTCGCTTCTCGTGAGGGTATCGCACTGTCAAAGCAGTGCCATGAGCCGATGTGCCTCAAATTCTTATACTGTGCATGCGCGAACACAGTAACAGCCAGCTACTGTAACCTAATTCTAACCTTACAGTAGCTAGCTATTCATTCATTCATTCATTTTCTGAGCCCGCTTTATCCTCACTAGGGTCATGGGGGTCGCTTGGAGCCTATCCCTGCTACTTCCGGGCGAAGGCAGGGTACACCCTGGACATTTCGCCAGTTCATCACAGGGCTGACATATAGAGACAAACAATCACTCTCACATTCACACCTATGGGCAATTTAGATTAACCAATTAACAGTGCATGTCTTTGGATGGTAGGAGGAAGCTGGAGCACCCGGAGAGAACCCATGCAGACACGGGGAGAACATACAAACTCCACACAGAAAGGTCCAACCCCCCGTCGACTGGTGTTGGAATTGAACCCAAGACCTTCTTGCTGTGAGCTGTGTAGCTGGCTATTGGCCTAGTGCAATTTGGCTTTTGCAGCTTACCTCTAGTTCCCGCTGTAGGATTGACAGCCCATACTGTCCAGGTTTAGCCAACCAATTCCTGCACCAAACACGTCATCGTCTTTTCTTCTTTTTTGATTCCCCACAGATAATGGCACATATTGCCAAAGTAGCTCGTTGGTTTTTGTTTAGCACTACCATTTTGTGACTCATGCCAATACACAATTGTCTATGCACTTCCGGATTCCTTGGTATTTTAACGTTGTATTTCCGGATACAACACTCGAACGTGTTGTGCGTCCTCTGATGTATGGTCCTACAGTGTGAGCAGTCAGGTTGCAAATGAACATCGGTCCGTACAGTGTGAGAACATGAATCGTGAGCCTGACTTTACGATTGATTCGCACAGTTCCAGATGGAGCTGCGTGCAACGATCGAAATAATCGCACAGTGTATAGCCGCTTTAAATAATAATCTGAGCAAGAACAATATAGCCATTTCTGTGGCAACCACATATTTGGCTTTATTTGAAAGCTCTCAAGGTCCCCCACGACTCCGTGGGGTCCAGTGTCACGTGCCGTGAACTTACACACACATGACTGACCCCGACTGGGCTTGTCTCATTGACTCCCATTCATTCTAAGCAGGTGTAAATATGTGGTTTGTGTCCAAGACATGTACATGTTTGGAAAGGTCTCACTGCTGAGAATGTGAATATGTGTGAGTGGCGACAGTGGCGAAAGACGACCGCGTCACTGGCAATTTCGTCCCCATGCGCCCACTGCAGACTCAATAGGCCCTGCGCTTTACTTGGCTTGGCCCTAGTAAATTAAAGCCGCAACCAGCATTGAAAAGCCCTCGCCATGGGCACGGCCAGTACAAGTTTGTCCATCATTCAGCAGCTGGCACTCTAGCACCAAATTTTATGTCTTCTGATGAATGGGTGTAGGCCTTGGAGATTGACAACCGATTCAAATTTGAGGCAAACTGGTGTACATTTGTTCGAACTGAGAATATTTTTGTAAAGATAAATTTGTAGGGGGCTCTATAACAACAAATTTCAATTTTTTCTGATGAATGGGTGTAGGCCTGGGAGATTGACAGTTGACTCAAATTTGAGACAATTAGTGTTTGTATGTCCGAACTAAACAAACTTTTGTTGAAGTAAATCTGTAGGGGATGCTATAGAGCCAAAATTAAATTTATTCCATTGAACGGGTGTAGGCCTGTGAGATGTACCACCAAGTCAAATTTGAGGCAAATTGGTGTTCGTGTGTCCGAACTGATGCAATTTTCCTATAGGTAAATTTGTAGGGGGCGCTATAGAGCGAAATGGCAATTTCTTTTGATAGATGGATGTAGGCCTGGGAGATTGACAACTGATTCAAGTTTGAGCCAAATCATTGTTCGTATATCCAAACTGAAGCAATTTTTGTAAAGGTAAAGTTGTAGGGGGCACTATAGCACCAAATTTCAAATTTTTCTGATAACTGGGTGTTGGCCTGGGATAGACGTCTGAGTCAAATTTGAGCCAAATTGGTGATTGTATGTCCAAACTGAAGCAATTTTTATAAAAATAAATTTGGAGGGGGCGTTACAGTGCAAAATTTCAATTTCTTTCAATAAATGGGTGTAGGCCCGAGAGATAGAAGTCTGAGTCAACTTTGAGCCAAATCAGTGTTTGTAAGTCCGAACTTATGTCATTTTCATAAATCTACATTTGTAGGGGGTGCTATAGTGCGAAATTGAAATTTCTTTCAACAAATGGGTGTAGGCCTGGGAGATAGACGTTTGATTCAAATTTGAGCCAAATTGGTGTTCATATGTCCGAGCTGAGGTAATTTTTGTAATGGTAAATTTTCAAACAAACTTTGCAAAGTTTCCAACCTCGTCGCATAAAAATGGTGACACCAATCCCAAAAATCTGGCTAACTTTTGATGCCCCACTTCTCTAGATCAAAAGTATCAAGGTATAGTTTTTAGATGTTACCTGCTTGACGGTTTCGACTGTGACTCCTGTCTTCCTCAGAAGTGTCATCTGACGTGCTGCTGATGTGTCATTTATCAGCTGGTCGGCTCAATGGGCTGTGATTGGCACCTCCTCCACCTTGGGTGGTCTCTGGAGGAGAGAATCCCAGGTGTGTGAGAGGGTGTATGCCCCCTCGTCCCAGTTGATGGTGCCACTTGCCTGCTTCCTGATCTCTGTTGCCTCCTTGATCCAACGTTTGAATTTGTTTGTTTCAGATGTTATGATTGTGCCCTTGTCCCAGTCCATGATGTGGTTGTGATTTCTGCAAGGGTTTGGGATTGCTGATTTTAAGTTCTCCTGTTCTGCTTTATCCTTTTGAGTCTGTGTGAATCACCCCACTGTCTCCTTTTCGCATTCTTTTGGGTGTTCTTTTTTCCTTGTGTTGAAACCTCGTCCTGTTTCCCCGATGTATGTTTTGTTACATGATTTGCATGGTATCTCGTAAATGATGTTACATTTTTGGTCCGGTGCTATTTTGTCCTTTGGGTATATGAGTATTTGATGAAGTTTTGTGTGTGGTTTTATGACAACGTTGATATTGTTTTTTTTCATGACCCTCTGTTCTGTTCTGTTCTGTTATCCCCCAGATGTATGGTACAATCATAACATCTGAAACAAACAAACTCAAACATTGGATCTAGGAGGCAATAGAGATCAGGAAGCGGGTGAGCAGCACCATCAACTGGGACGAGGGGGCATACACCCTCTCGCACACCTGGGATTCCCTCCTCCAGAGACCACCCAAAGTGGAGGAGGCACGGTCGGCTCGACAGGCTGTGATTGGTCCATCGAGCCAACCAGCTGATAAATGACACATCAGCAGCACATCCGAAGACGCTTCTGAGGAAGACTGGAGTCACAGTCGAAACTGTCAAGCAGGTAACATCTAAAAATGATACCTTGTCTGAACAAAAGAAAAAAGAAAAAAGTCTTAAAAATGGGCCCTTCTAGGAGTTATAAAAGGAGACTGAAAATACAATTTACAATCACCCACAATCTATCACAGAGACAGATAAAACAAAAAGAGATGGGCCTTAAACAGTATTTAAAATGGAAGTCACTGGTCAGGATGGGGGGTGGGGCAACCTGAGGTGGGAGGGACAATCTCCTTTTTTTTTTTTTTATTCTAATTGGGCTCAGCTGGCTGACAGGCAGCTGTCTGTACCGATAAGGCAGCAGCCGACACCAACTGTACTCCCAGTCATCATTGCCCATTTTTCTAACACCTTTGCTTGTGTATCCTCTTTTATTTGGACATTTTACCAGGGAGTATCTCACACTACTTTTTTTTTTTTTTTTCCTACTTGTCTTGTCCAGCGTTCTAACAGTAGAATGGTAGTCTGGTTCCTTTTGGTGCTGAACGAATTTGCTTTGCCAAGGGTAACTTCATAAAGTATATGAAGCGCCCTTTGATATTCTACTGTGTTTATTATGAGTTTTGTTGAACCACATTTCGATGCCGGACCTGACATGGGGGGTGGGGGTGGGGGGGGTAGAAGAAGGGGAGAGAACAAGAGAGAAAAAGGTGGAGAAGACCCTCACAAGAAAGTATCAACAATACAAACAGCAACAACCATGGAGACAATTATAATGGTGACAATAACTACAAGGAGAACTGCGTAAACTGGGCAGAAGAGAGAGAAAAAAAACAAAAAACAAAACGAACAAACTACAAAAAAAAAAAAAACAAAAAAACACAACAATGAGATACATAAGACCTATGAAATGAAGAATATAAGAAAGCATGAACAAAATGTCGTATACCACATTCGTACAAATAATACCTATAACAAATAATACCAGAAACAAATCCACACAACATCAGTTGTTCACATTCATCTGCTGTGACAGAGTGAACCAGGCAAACAGACTGAGGTGAAGAACACACACATGCAACCGCAACCGCACTCCCTCCAAGGATCAGGGACCGACCAAGAGGGCCCCAAGGCCCGGCCATCCAGCAGACACCACAGAGAGGGGGGATCCAGCCCGCCCCCCCCCAAGAGGCAACAGTGTGCCCGCCCCGAAGATGGTCGAGGGAGGCCCCCCACCAGAGGCCCCACAGCAGCCGAGCACAGGCCCCAGGAGGCCAGGGACGCCAGCCGCCACCCCCCTGCTGGGGGCCGGCCACCCAGGGGCAGGCAAGGCGCCGGCCCCCGAGCCCAGGAGCCACCCATCTTCCCGGGCAGGGGTCCCACACAGCACACCGGGCGGCCAGGCCGGCCCAGACCGCCACCCGCTGCAGGCCAGTACGCACCCCGATGCCACAGCCAAGCGCCCCGGGGGCCCGGAGGCCCACCTCCCCATCCCACCAAGCCCAACCCCCAAACCACACACACACCCCAGTCCCCCACTCACCCACACAAGCATATGCACACACACACCCACTGACTCCCCGACATACACACCACCCATCCCACATGTTCGACCATTCACACACACACACACAAACACCTCCACCCATGCCCATACACCCACCTACCCACATGCACGCCCACACGTACACATCTACATGTACACACATACCCACACATGTACCCACATCCATCAACAGCCCCTCCCACTCACCTGCACACACCAGACACGCGTATCTGGAGTGCCGCTCCCCCCAGCAGCGAGCAGCACCGCTGTGAGTCCCCCCAAGGCGCGGCACCCGAGTGCAGCCCCAGCACCAACCGCAGCCCAGGGTGGCAACACCAGCAGCCAGGAACCCCACCGCAGTCCAACACCCCGCCAGCAACCGCCACACCCCTGATGCCCGCATACACACATCTTTCCCGGTCCCAACACGACCTGCGGCAGGCAAGAAAGCGGCTAGCCCAGCGCACCCCCCCCCCCCCCCCCCCCCGACCACAATTCCCATGCGCACACATCATTCATCAGAGGGCAGCAACCCCCCAGCAATGCAGCCAGGTGAGCCCCAAGCCAATGTTCCAGCCCCCCTCCCCCGGGGCCCCCTGCCCCAGACGGCATCCAGGAAAGAGGGGTGTGGGAAGACCCCCCCTCCCCCTCGCCTCCCCACCTATCAGTGTTTTGAAGTGTGAGGTGTGTATGCAAGCAATTAAAATTGAGGAGCATAACTGCGCACCACTGAGGGTGACACCACATAGGCAGCCTCACCCACCGGCACGGCACCGCCCACCAGGCGCCACGCAGCCCACCCCCAAAAAGTGAATGTGTGGTGTTAGTGTTTCTGTGTGTTGTGTTGTGGGTGGGTGTAATTAAAATTGAAGAGTTAGCCACCCCAGGGTACCACAGAGGGAGGCCGTTTTAGTGACCCCCCCGCCATACCCCCTCGGGATGTGCACCCTCCCCAAGACCCTACGTGCTTTGCGTGAGGGGGGTGGGGAGGCGAGGGGTTGGGGATAGTATGACTGGGAGGAAGTTTCCTCCCAGAAGACGAGCCAGCCGGCATTCGGCACCCCCGTTCCCCAGTACCCGTCCCCAGGCAGGGGCCGCCAAGGAGTGGGGTAGCCCAGAGACCCCGGGAACCCAATGACCGCAGCCAGAAAGCCACCCCCCCCCCCCCCCCCCCCCCCCCCAAGAGGCCACTCACGCACTCAATCATCCTATGCAGTCGAGGGAGCATGGACCTGGGACCAGCCACCCCAAAGCCCCCCAAACAGGCGCAGGGACCCACCACACTCCACACCTCCCCAGTCTTACATGCACTAGGGATGCAGCGATCACCGGCACAGTGCCACCCCGCAGCACGAGACCCAGCAACCAGCGCGCCCGCCCCAGGTCCCAATCGCCACCACGGCCGCACCCCACCACCGCACCCCGAGAGAACCCCCAGCGACGTCCCCCACCCCCCACAACCCCCCAGGCACACCTGCAGTCCCACTCCCCCACCGCCACCACAACACAACCCTCTCTCATTCACCAAACATACATGTACATCCACACCCACACACCTGCTCCATCAGCTCCCCCACACACCCGCACACACAGACTTGCACACACAATCCCTCATTCATACTCTAATGCACGCATGAGCACTCGTTCATACACACCAACACACACCGACCCACCCACCTTTACACACAAACGCGTGCACACACACACACTCACACACATTCTCTCTCTCTCTCTCTCACACACACACCCACACACACACACACATGCACGCACACACACACACACACACACACTCCCCCACCCCAGGACTCCCAGGCACCAGCCAGACACCGGGGCACGCACCCGCCCACCCCCGCAGCGGCAAGTCCAGGCCAGCCCAGACACCCCGGCGCATGCCGGGTTCCCCCCCCACCCCGGGAGGGGCAGCACCCGGACCCCAGGGCCCAGGTACCGCACCCCGCCCACCCCCGACCAGCCTTGCCACCCGACCCGGGGGATGCCAGCCACCGACCCAGGCCCAACCCGGAGCCCCCCACCCCACCACCACAGGGCAACTCCGGCGCCGGGTCCACCCCCGCCCCAACCCGGACAAACACCAAACCGCCCCCAGAGCAGGGCAGTCCAGACCCCCACTCCAAGGGACTACTAGTGACCCGTAGCCCCGCGGCTCCTCCTGCCGGCCTCCTAACACTCAGAGTGATGTGATAGAGCTAATCACAGGGGTCCAGAGAGAATGAGATTGGTCCAGTTGATTGTTTGAAGAGGCAGATATTGTCTCATTACTTATGTGATCTAATAGAAGGTTCCTAAACTGGTTAATGCTCAGATTGGCTTTTGTTTTCCAATTCACAAGGATAGTTTTCAATCTCCTTTTAATGACTTCAACTGACCAATTAAAGCCAGGTGAGGAGAAACATGGCAGGTGCACCCGATAACCACTAATGACCTTGTGGACAAGATCCAACTAAGAAAGAAAACAACTGTGGTATCTGTGTCTGGAAGAAATGATACTGAAAAGATGGGAATTCACAAAATCAATATACAGTGGCTTGCAAAAATATTCATACGCCTTGACATTTTCCACATTTTGTCGGTACATCCACAAACAAATATATTTTTATTTGAATTTTATGTCAAAGACCAACACAAAGTGGCATACAATTGTGAAGCAGAAAGAAAATGATACAGGAATAATTTTTTTTTTTACAAATAAAAAACTGAAAAGTGCAGCGTGAAAAAGTATTTAGATGCTGCCATCACCATGTTTGACAGTGGGTATGGTGTGTTCAGAGTGATGTGCAGTGTTAGTTTTCCGCCATACATAGCATTTTGCATTTAGGCCAAAAAGTTCAATTTTGGTCTCATCTGACCAGAGCACCTTCTTCCACGTTTGCTGTGTCCTCCACATGGCTTCTGGCAAACTGCAAACGGGACTTCTTGTGGTTTTCTTTTAACAACAGCTTTCTTCTTGCCACTCTTCCATAAAGGCCAGATTTGTGCAGTGCACGACTAATAGTTGTCCTGTGAACAGATTCCCCCACCTGAGCTGTGGATCTCTGCAGTTCGTCCAGAGTCTCCATGGGCCTCTTGGCTGCATCTCTGATCAGTGCTCTCCTTGTTCGGGCTGTAAGTTTAGGTGGACGGCCGTGTCTTCGGAGATCTGCAGTTGTGCCATACTCTTTCCATTTCTGGATGACAGATTGAACAGTGCTCCTTGAGATGTTCAGAGCTTGGGAAATCTTTTTACAGCCTAACCCTGCTTTAAACTTCTCCGCAGCTTTATCCCTGACCTGTCTGGTGTGTTCCTTGGACTTCATGATGCTGTTTGCTTCCCAATATTCTCTTAAAAAAACATCTGAGGCCATCACAGAACAGCTGTATTTGTACTGAGATTAGATTACACACAGGTGGACTCTATTTAGTCATTTGATCAACATTTGATTATTCAGCAATTATCAGGCAACTTCTGAAGGCAAATGGTTACAGGGGGATAAGGGGGCTGAATACTTTTGCACACCGCACATTTCAGTTTTCTATTTGTAATGCAATATTAAAATCAAATATCATTTTCTTTCTACTTCACAATTGTACACCACTCTGTGTTGGTCTTTCACATGAAATTCCAATAAAATATATTCATGTTTGTGGTCGTAGCATGACAAAATGTGGAACAGCTCAAGGGGTATGAATACTTTTGCAAGCAACTATATATAAATAATAATCGCTGACACTAAGCCTATCTCTTGTTCATCCCTCTATCATGGGTCATTGTAGAATTTTCTGGAAAAGACTGAACAGTCAATGAAAACCTGTTTAAAAACATTCGTCCTTATGGAGAAGACATGGGTGTCGGTGTCCGTGTTAAATTCACTAAGAAACCATCTCTCAAACTAGGGCACTATCAAATTGATTTTAAATCGAAATTGCTTTTTTTTAAGGACAATTTTTTAAAAATAGGACCAATGGCCCTGTAGCTTACCGGCCAAATTAAAAGCTTTGGGAAATGTATCCCGATGCCATTTATTATCACCCCGTTATGTGCATTTATTATATTACAGAAATAGCCCATGTTTTGGTCATATTCCAATCAGATCTGTAAAAAATTCAAATTCCAACTTGATATCATTGATACTTATTGATTTATTGGCTCAATCCACTTCCTATCTGTTATAATGGGAAAATTTTTCAAAGTCGCACCAAATCCAGAATGAGATCCGGATCGAAATAATTACAATACCTTGTGTTGACATCATCATAAAGAAGCTGTATACCAAGTTTGAAGTCAATCAGAACTGTAGTTTGGGAGAAAAAGACGATTGAAATTTTTTCCCCATAAGAGCCCATGTTAAAATTTCCTTAAGTTCCTGGATCCAGAAGAAGATCCTGATCAGCATGTGGCTATTATGTTTTGGTCATCTCCCCATCAGGGCTGGACTGTAGAAATTTCAACTTGATATCCTTTATATTTACTGAGTTATTGCATCTATCCACTTCCTATCTCTTATAATGGGGAAATTTTTCAAAGTCGCAGCAAATCCGGAATCAGATCTGGATCCAAATAATTTCACTAACTTTTATTGACATCATCACAAAGAAGCTGTATACCAAGTTTGAAGTCAATGGGAATTGTAGTTTTGGAGAAGACGATGATTGAAAGTTTTGTAATGGATGACAGATGACGACAGACGATGACAGACGACGACAGACGACGACAGACGACGGACGCCGCATGACGACAATAACTTATGGCCTGTCGGCCGGTAAGCTAAAAAGGGTATTCGTCAAATTGATTTCATCTCTCTCATGTCTACATGCAGCGTGCTTCCACTGTGAGGCCCTATTCAGATCTAAGACACCTGAATCCACGTCAGTTTCTGCTGTTAGATCAATGTCCTTTAGGAAACAAGCATGTCAATACAGATGAACACAGTGTTCACACTAGTGCTGGAAA
This sequence comes from Sphaeramia orbicularis, assembly GCF_902148855.1. Taxonomy (NCBI): domain Eukaryota; kingdom Metazoa; phylum Chordata; class Actinopteri; order Kurtiformes; family Apogonidae; genus Sphaeramia; species Sphaeramia orbicularis. Next base: position 44,678,820 of record NC_043961.1, read on the forward strand.
TGTTATAGTTTTATTACCCCTCAGCCAACTCTGGCCAGAGGGGTATTGTAATTGTTTTGTCTTCTATCCATCTGTCCATTCAATGACATAATCACATTGTCTGAAGAATGCCTTGAGATATCTGCACCAAATTCGTACTGTGGATGCATCTTGGCATGGAGCAGAAGCCCATTGAAAATAGGTCACCCTGACTTACTTTTTCAAGGTCAAATTGAGACGTTTCCTTTCAAGGATGTAATCCCATTATCTGAAGAATGCATTGAGATATCTGTACTAAATTTACCCTGAGGATGCATCTCGGCATGGAGTGGAAGCCTATTAAAAACAAGTAGCCTATAGGGCAGTAATTTTCAACAGAATCTTGTGGCAGAGGGGTATTAAAAGTGTGCATCCCTGTATCCCTTTTCTTAAGGTAGAACAGGGATACAACATTTCTGTCCAGTGTGAGGCTTGTTTAATCAATGGTAAAAGCACTGAAACCATTACAAGGCTCATTGACAAGCCTCTTGGAAAACCTACTGTTAAAGTTAACCAGTGACATTAAATTAAAATGCATAATACTTCAACAACAACAAAAAATTACCTTCATTTCTTATATACAACACAAATGTAAGAAATGCAGGTAAATATAAAAAAGATGTTAAGGGAAATACTCACAACTAAGATGTTTATTTCAGAAAAGACGGAATATGTCTTCTATTTATTTTCTGCTGCAAAACCACAGTTCTACTCAGACTCAGCTTCATTATAGTACAGTTCAATAATGTTTCGTGCACCATTTCCTCCTTTACCTGTGACTTTGGCCTTGAAGGGGCTGCTGTTGATGTGGTTTGGTCCCCCATATTTGATGCTGATCAGGTAGTTTCCAGGTGCCATAGGAGTATACTGGACCTTGTAGCCCTCTATAACCTCCTGACAGTCCATCTTCACCTTCGAAGGGCCCTCAATCGTCACAGCCAAGGCTCCAGGTCCAGCCTTAGTGTTGTTGATGACAAACTCTGACTGAGCACCTGCATAGACATGACTATTTGAAACCTCAAGTTGTTGATATATTTAATCTGTTTCCCTGTAGGCCTTCTCCTGGTTCAGTTAAAAAAGTGAAAGTATTGGTACAGGGGGTATGATGCCGTTGAGCATTTGAAGGCATGTCAGTCTCATCCAGTGTCCAAACTGACCTGTTGTCCCTCCCTCCAGTCCTGCTCCATATGCTGAGACCAGACCGGGCTCTCCAGTATGACCTGGTTCTCCAACTCTGACCTTAAATGGACTTCCTGGGATATGAGAGCCATTGAACTTCACATCGATGGAGTGGACTCCGTTCTCTCTGGGGATGAACCTGATTGCATACTTATCTACAAAACAGAACACAAAGGTTGGTTTGACTAGTTGGATCAGTATTAAAGATGTTAAACCACGTCCAACTGCAGCTGAGGTCACAATACTTTGGCTAAAGCCATTAAACTCAGCATCTCAGCTTCACATTTCATCATACATCCAATCAGTTCATTTGGCTCAAATGGCAATGTGAAATTTCAGAACACCAATTTCACTGTCTTTAAACAGCCTGGAAGCTTCTGATGCTTTGACTTAATAAACTTCAGATTGGCTATTGGTCATTACTAATAATAATAATGATATAATAATAATAATAATAATCTTTATTTATATAGCACTTTTCATACATTAAAAACTGTAGCACAAAGTGCTTTACATATCAGTTTAAAAATCAGTACCACCCCCCACCCACACCCACCCACCCACTCACCCACCCACACACACACACACACACACACACACACACACACACACACACACACACCACACACACACACACACACACACACACACACACACACACATATACATGCAAACCCACAAGCTCACACATACTTAAGAAGACTGAGCACGGGTAGACCAGAACAAAAATGTACAAGTAAAAGTAAAAGATCAATTTAGGAGATGCTGTCTCAGGGAGCCATCCGCACCAGGAGGCAGCCGCCGACCCCGGTGACCAGGCACCAGCAACACAGCCCCGCATCCCAACTAGTGGGTGAGGGCCAGCTGGGACCCCCACCCACCAGAAAGGAGCGGACCCCAGTGAGAGAAGGTGCCACAGCCCCCGGAGTACTGGGAGTCTATGCGACGTACCCATTCATCTCAAACATTGATATTTAAGCAGGACAATGATCTTAAGCAGACGTCTGAAATGAAAAAAAAAAAAAAAAAACATGCCTTAAGGCCAACAGCGTTAACACTTTGGAATGACCATCACAAAATGCTGACCTTAATCCAATGAAACATTTGTGACCTGAAGTAAAAAGGCTTGTTTATGTACAAACTTGTGGAAGTGTCCAGAGTTCAAACTTCAGAGTTCAAAGCTGTATAATGAAGAATTTGAATCAGTCCATTTTTTTAGTTGAATCAACTGGCCATGAACCATTTGCTTCTCAGCATCACTTTGAGATTTTAATCCATGCTTTTAATATAATTAATTTAGATTATTGAACTGCACTTTATGTTAGGTTTAGCCAGACGTCACTTTCCCAACAACAGCTGGTTCAAAATGCAGCTGCTCAGCTTTTAACTGGTGCAAAAAAGCCCCATAGCACATAACTCTGAATCTAGCGTCACTTCACTGGGTCCCAGTTTGTTACCTCCGCCAAGGAGGTTATGTTTTTGCCAGGGTTTGTTTTGTTTGTCTGTCTGTTTGTCTGTCCGTTAGTGTGCAACATAACTCAAAAAGTTATGGACAGATTTGGATGAAATTTTCAGGGTTTGTTGGAAATGGGATAAGGAAGAAATGATTAAATTTTGGTGGTGATCGGGGGTGGGGGTCCCACGGGGGGGCCCATTTCCAACAAACCCTGAAAACTTCATCAAAATCTGTCCATAACTTTTTGAGTTATGTTGCACACTAACGGACAGACAAACAAACAGACAGACAAACAAACAAACCCTGGCAAAAACATAACCTCCTTGGCGTGGGGGGGCCCACGGGGGGGCCACTGATCAGCCTTGGCGGAGGTCTGCGCTCTCCGAGTGCTTCTAGTTTTTATATTAATTTTAAAATTATTTGGCATTATTGTTTTCTTCTTCTCAATCACTCTAAATGGACATTCCACTGTGATGAAAGTTGCCATCCAGCGAAGGTCCTCCAAGGCACCATAGAGTTTCTCTTTGTTTTTAAATGTGTTCATGGTCTCTGTCGTCAGTGTCTGTCTGACTGACATGCTCCAGCCTTATGTTCCCTCTCAGGCCAGACATGGTTAGTCGTCCAAAAGACCAAGAGCTGAGAGATGGCTGGAAGTTTTCAGTCTAAGCCCAAAACTATGGACATTAATCCCCACTTTTTCTTTCCAAAAGCACCAAGCAACAAATTTAGTTGCTTTTAAAATTTGTTTGGACACTTATAGCAACTTTTGATAAGTGACTCAAACTCTGAAACACACACTTCCCCTCTAACTTACACCACGTTATTTTGTCGATCACAGTCATAAAAATATACAGACTGTCTGCCTAGCTACAAAAGTCAGTGTTTGACACTTTGTTGGTATATCTAGTGATTTTTTCAGGCTCCTCTAGAGACTCTTTATCAAAAAAGTGATTCTATCAACTTTTTCTGGTGTTATCGGAGACTTTGGAGACTCTAAAGTGAAAGTATGTATTTTCCTTTGTCTAAAATAAAATCACTCAATATAAATCACTTCACTCCCTTTTTGGTTCATTTAGATTGTTAACAGATTGTTCATGTTTGACAGTGACTTGTTGTAGGCCCAAGTGGGCCAAACCAAACCAAACTGAAAAGAAAGAAGCCAAAAACTAAACAAACAAATAAATAACCTAAGTAACTCCTCCAGAGTGTCTCATTGTCAATCTTCACATCATTTAAACAAAGTAGTTAGGCTAACTGAACAGATGGAAATTGAACTCAAGTAAACTGTTTATAAATGTGAAAAAATTAGTCTGAAAGTATTTAATTAGCATATGTAAACTTCCTAGGGCACTAGACCTCTCTCCAGCTCAATGACTGCACACTCCCCCAGAGCTCCAGAAGGGCTGTGAACTTCGGCTTCCATCTTTCCGTGCGCTCCATTCAGACGTACTGCAAAGGATGCTGGGTGATTCACCTTCAGGCCAGACTCCTGTTGAGGTCAGAAAAAGACACACAGGCCAGATTCCTTTTGAGGTTAGAAACAGAAACAGAGTCCACTACACTGAGGTCACAAACCCCTCAACATTATATGCATTTATTTTATGAATATGCACAATGGTCATAGGTGTTTTAATGGGTTTATTTGTGCTTACCTGGTTCATTTATCTGAAATTAAGTTCATCTACTTTCATATAACTCTTTAGTGTTCATATCATAAATTATTGGTCATTTCGTAAAATCTAGAATCTACAACCACTCAAAAACTAAAGAAAACAAGACAAAAAAAGTATGAATTAAACTGTGAATTTATAGAATCATCCCCCAACTGTACAAGAGAAAACAAGTGGTGCCAGGCACAACAAACCCCACCCCTCGCACATATGGTATCTTATTTTGGTATCGATCCAGCTGATGTCATCATCTCTACAAGTGTGCTGATGTCAGCATATTAATTGCCTCTATTTGTGTGGCAAGTTTGTAAACTGAAACAAAATTGCCGTTTTTATAGACATTTGAAATTTTGCCCATTATAAGATAAGACTGAAAAAAATTCATAAAAATTCATAAAGATTTTGAACTTTGACCTACTTTCCCCAAAATGTAACCATGTCTATTCTGGGTCACTGGTAATCTATGAATTCAATTTGATATGAATTCAACAAATAGTTCTGCTGCTACAGACATTGGAAACTTTGCCCATTACAAGTAAATGGCGGGGGAAAAAAAAGATTTTAAAAATTCATAAAAAATTTGAATTTTGACCTTCTTTTCCCAAAATGCAATCAGATCTAGTCTGTATCACTGGCAATCTCTATACCCAATTTGGTATGTATTCAACCAAAATTTTGCTGCTAGAGTGTTAACAAACAAAGAAACAAAAAACCAAACCAAAAACAATATCCCTTGCCTCCCCTTCGGGGGGCAGGATAATTAAAGCACAACGCGTAGCGGGAGGCTGAATGAGAACTGTGTGCATTAGTTTCTTACCTGAGCACCTGTTGGTGCAACTTAAGCAGATAGAGACTTAACAAAACCATGTTCAAGACAAAGCACAACATAACACTGAACTATGGTCTATAGCGTGAGAGCACACACTGTTCTAATGGGACTAACCTTAAAGAAAAGCATACTGAAAATGTGTTTAGGGCCAATATCTGATCATTTGTACAGGGTGAGTCAGAAAAAACGCTCTTTCCATTTAAAGAAATTGTACTGCTAAAACGGAAACACAGATTTTTCTTTTGACCATACAGTCATATTGATGTGGTTATTGAGCATGTCTGGTGATGTAGTCATAGATTTATTGCATTGCATAAGAGAGAGAAGGTCCATTGTTTATTGGGCACTGAAATACCTGCCAACACAATGTATGCCACAGTGAACAAACTTGAAATTGACAACAATTACAGGAGTTGGGGCTTTGCTTTCACACTCAGGACATAGGCCTACATGACAGTGCCCAGGGAGTTTTCATCATGGCAAGACCACAGCGATTGCAGGTATTATTTCCTCATCGAGTTGTCTGTTTGGGTCAGGAGAGAGAGTGGCCACCTAGATCCCCGGACTTGACCCCCCTTGATTTTTTCTTGTGGGGGTATCTTAAAAACCGTGTGTTGACTGTTCCACAAACTCTTCAGGAACTCCGAAATCGCATCACGGCTGAAATCCAAGCCCTACGACGAACACGAATGGCGAGAAGAGCTGTGTTAGAGATGCGACAACGAGCACAGATTTGCATCAATCTGAATGGTAGCCAGGTTGAAGGTCGTGCCAGACGACTTCGTTGAGACAAAACATTTTGATGGCGAGTAAACATGCTGTAATGGTTGACAATTTCAATTTCATTCACGGTGGCATAAACTGTGTTGGCAGATATTTCAGTGCACAATAAACAATGGACATTCCCTCTGTTATGCTATGCCATAAATCAATGATTCAATCGCCAGACATGCTCAATAACCACATCAATATGACTGTATAATCAAAAGAAAAATAAGCATTTCCATTTCAGTGGTACAATTTCTTTAAATGAAAAGAGCGTTTTTTCTGACTCACCCTGTATTTAATATTATAACAGACAGTTACTGTTTTAAGTGGAGCAGAGATGAGCTGCCTTAGATTATTCAGGTAAAGGTATAAGCAGCTTCTTATATGTGATCATTTGCTTTTACCTTGGTGGCAACTGAAATGCATCACTTTCTGACATGGATGAGCAAAGACATGTTTTGCTTGTTTATGCTTTAACCACCATGCCAGACACATCAGAGTGTCTGTATTTCTGGTTTTGTTGTACAGATGCTGTGCATGGCCATGCAAAATCATTAAAAATTTATTTTCTGACGATAATGTTAAATTGATCTTGATCCGAAATAATCTAAAGAAAAATAAAGGTTTTTTTTGCTGTTCGTCCTATTCCTACATCTCTCATGGATACAGAGGTGGCATCTTGGCGACTGTTGCAAATCATGCAAACCTGCAATGTAAAGGATAAAGGAATAAAAATTACTGATTAAAACATCAGATTAAACTTTGTGATTGAATGAAACTTACGCCTGTTTTCAGGTTCTCATCATCATGCCATGATGCCCAGGAATCTCATGTTAACATATCATAAACTAAGCAGGGCAACATCAACTTCACAAAAATAATTACCTCTTATCCTTTAAGTAATAACTTAAAAAACACCACAAGCATGGCTACCCTGCGCTTTGGCAGTGTGATTTAGATATTTAGAAAGTGTCACATTCCCTATGTCTTATCCTTAAATAATGGTGCTTCATGTTCGGACTACAAAGCTAAGACTAATGAAGTGCTGAATACAGAAAAACAAATAAAATTAAAGCTGCAAGCAGCATTGGTCGGGACCTCGCGCTCTGGCTGTGTTCGCCCTCCCATGCCACCACCCGTTATCCGTCAAGCCTCCCTCCAACCATTCTTATGTTTTTTTGGCAGATTTATTTTTTTTTTCCCCATTTACAATAAGGCTTTTATTTTGACAAACCCTACTGTGTGTGTGTGTGTGTGTGTGTGTGTTTCTGTGTGTTTAAGAGAGAGAGAGAGAGAATCAGTTATAATCAGTTTTTTATATAATCCAGGTTGGATCAGTAATAGCAGTAGCAGTAGTCTCTCTCTCTCACTCACTCACACACTCGCTCACACACTCAGTTGCTATGGACTCTCCATGGTTGCTATGGGAGCATAAACATGGCAGGTGCACCTGATCAACACTAATGACTTAGAGGAGACACTGGAGTTTCAGAGAAATGAACTAAAAACCACCTGTCAGAAAAACTGACGTCAGTCCAGAACAGTAGCTCCTATCTGAAAAATTCTGTCATGTCAGACTTCTGGAAGGTTGGACCAACATTTGAATGTATAATGTGATGAAACAAAGTCAGAAGTGAATCAGCAGTGAGTGTACGAAGGTGGAGTTAGTCAAACATGTGAGTGAGACAAATGGAACACAGGAGGGAAGGAGGGAAAAAGCAGCAGTTGTTGTGTTTGGAGGCCCACAGATCAAAAACTAAACACTTTAACATTCAAATGTCAACAGTCTGGGAAAGAAAAGACATTTTCCTACATTTTGATGGATCATTTGTTCCTGTAACCCCAGAAATATGAGAGTTATGATGAGTTGTTTCTAGACTTTCAAACCAAAACAGGCTCTCCAGTCTGTTTGAGCAGCAAGATTTCAGCCAATCAGCTGTCAGCATGTGTGTGCATGCGCACGTTCACCTCACATGGCTCCTATAGATCAGACATGTGACTCAATAGAGTTCAGGCTGCAGTTCCCTCAGCTGCCATTTCTCGGATAAATTGCTATAATTTGAAAACCGTACATCGTATCTCAAAAATTTTTTCACAGGAGTTTTCTGCTGTGTTTTGTGATCGCTTCAATATATAATATGTGTGGGAAATGTTCAGTTTGAATTTTCAGTTTCAGACGTCGCAACTTTCAGGGCTTGTAAAAAAAAAAAAAACTAAGATAGTTATAAAAAAAGTGCGAGACCACTTTTTTGAGAAGGGTTCACTCTATCCTCTGGCACTATTTAGAAGACGATGCGACAAACGGTGTGATAGGAGTTAATTTTAGAAATTTTATTTTGAAAGGCAGATTGCGAACTTCCTGTTGGACCTAGCTCATAGGTGTCAGCGCGTGATTTGTTGGGCTCTATTAAACACAAGTTTTGGCATTGGTTTCGTCTGTCTACGACATTCCTACTAGAAGTTTGTATTTTAGCGATTTATTTTGAAAGGTATATTGCAAACTTCCTGTTGGAGTTAGATCATGAGTGTCAGCGCGAGATTTTTTGGGCTCGATGAGACGAAAATTTTGGCATTTGTTTCATGTTTCTACGACATTCCTACTGGCCGCTAGGGCCGTTTTTGTGATTCTAGGGGGCGCTAGAGAGCTCATTTTGGCACGTAGGCGGTTAATTTTTACATTTTATCAATTTTTTCGTGAGACCTGATGTGTGTGCCAAATTTGGTGAGTTTTCGAGCATGTTTAGGGGGTCAAATTCCATGTTAAAGTGGCGGAAGGAGAAAAATAATAATAACTAGACAATTTCCACACGCGGAAATCGTGAGAGGGGCTCGGGGGTCGGGGGTGGTGGTGGGGGGGGCATGCCAGTTTGAGTCCATGTTCAGGCTGAAGCAGCATGTAGCTGGACAATGACACTGAGAAATGTTGGAGAAACACAGCAGACATGACAGGAGACTGTATTCATTAGATATTGTCATGTGTGACCTGATTGGCTGATGCTGATCACCTGACACCTGAGCTTCAACTGTCTGTGTTCTATACTCTGTCTGCAGCTGAGAACTGAAGAGCTGTGTGTGTGTGTGTGTGTGTGTGTGTGTGTGAGAAAGAGAGAGAATCAGTTTGAATCAGTTCTATCAGTAATAGGAGGAGAAGGAGAAGTAGTAGAAGTTACAGTAATAGTACTATATGTAGTAGTAGTAATAGTAGTAGTGGTATTTTTAATAGTCGTAGTACACAAACAGAATGAAACTGACACAGAGCAGCAGGAATAGGCTGAGACTGGAGCAGAACAGGTCCCAAGAAACTGTTAATTACAGGAAAACCATAAAAGATAGGAGAAAACTGAAATGACCGTGAGAGTCAGAGAGACCTGGGGAACACACAGATGTAGGTTTTTTTCACGTACTGTGAGAAATGACTGGGTTAGAGCAGTTTAAAAACAGTCAACTGACCAAGACAAGAAGGAATCCGCTACAATGGAGAGTTAATGGAGGAAAGAAGGGATGAGCCTCCAAACTAGTGCCTTTCATTTCTCTTTAAAAAGAGGTAGGTCTTCAAACATGGGTTCATATGAAGCCCAGGAACCATGGCTACGTTTTTGGAAAATATCATTCACCTGCGATGTATCGTTTTGCCGGGAGGGCGATTTATTTACAGAATTTTCAGTTGAATTTTCACTGCTCTTACACTCTAGCGTGATGACATCACACACTGTAACTCAGGAAATTTGGACAATTTTCACTCAACCCAGGGGTTTTTGAAGACTCACCTATTGAAAACCGTAAACCCCATCCTCATACCAAGTACATTCGTGCAGAGAGGACAAAAAGGCCTGCGTTTTAAAGTTCCAATGAAGTCTTTAGGTCAAAGTATGGCGAAGTAGTAGTGTCTGGAAAAAAGTGGACTTTTCTGGCTGATTTTTTCCTCTCCCCATTAGTTGTAGTCATGTGTGACCTGATTGGCTGATGCTGATCACCTGACACCTGAGCTTCAACTGTCTGTGTTCTATACTCTATGTGTGTGTGTGTGTGTGTGTGTGTGTGTGTGTGTGTGTGTGAGGGTGTGTGTGTGTGTGTGTATGAGAGAGAATCAGTTTGAATCAGTTTATTCTATCAGTAAAAGGAGGAGAAGTAGAAGGAGAAGTAGTAATACAAGTAGTATTTTTAGTAGTAGTGGTAGTAGTAGTTGTAGTAGTATTTGCAGTAGTAGTAGTATTTTTAGTAATACTAGTAGTATTATTTTTAGTAGTAGTAGTAGTAGAAGTAGTTTTCATAGTAGTAGTAGTATTTGTAGTAGTAGTAGTAGTATTTTTATTAGTAGTAGTAGTAATAGTACTCGTATTTTTAGTAATAGTAGTAGTACTTTCAGTAGTAGTGGTTGTATTTTTAGTAGTAGTAGTAGTAACAGCAGTAGTAGTATTAGTAGTACTATCAGTACTCTAACAGACACCCAGCGTTGCTATGGACTCTCCAGGGTTGCTATGGGAGGAGAAACATGTCAGACTGATTCAGTTTATTGGACACACCTGGGACACAGAGCAGAGGGGCTGTTGCCGCAGCAACGGCGCTGCACTGACACACACACAGAGAGAGAGAGACACACAGAGCAGCAGGAATAGACTGAGTGAGGCACTCAGAACAGGTCCCAGAAAACTGCTAATTATGGGAAAACCGTAAAACATAGGTGAAAACCGAAATGACCGTGAGCGTCAGAAGGACCTGGGGAACACACAGATGTAGTTTTTTTTCACGTCCTGTGAGAAATGACTGAGTTAGAGCAGTGTAAAAACAGTCAACTGACCAAGACAAGAAGGAACCCGCTACAATGGAGAGTTAATGGAGGAAAGAAGGGATGAGCCTCCAAACTAGTGCCTTTCATTTCTCTTTAAAAAGAGCTAGGTCTTCAAACATGGGTTCATATGAAGCCCAGGAACCATGGCTACGTTTTTGGAAAATATCATTTGCCTGCGATTTATCGTTTGGCCGGGAGGGCGATTTATTCAGAGAATTTTCAGTTGAATTTTCTCTGCTCTCACACTCTAGTGTGATGACATCACACACTCTAACTCAAGAAATTTTGAGAATTTTCACTCAACCCAGGGGTTTTTGAAGACTCACCTATTGAAAACCGTAAACCTCATCCTCATACCAAGTACATTCGTGCGGAGAGGACAAAAATGCCTGCGTTTTAAAGTTTAAATGAAGTCTGTAGGTGAAAGTATGGTGAAGTAGTAGTGTCTGGAAAAAAGTGGACTTTTCTGGCTGATTTTTTCCTCTCCCCATTCATTTCTATGGGACTTTTTTCGCATGTTTTTTGCGAATAAGTCTGCGAAAAATTCACGAATCTCTACGAAAAATACATAGCCCGCTATTCCCGATGAAACCGCACGTTTTAATGTATATTGTGCAGGGGTCTTTACAGCGGTTCGGGCCGCATTAACGGACAAAAATGTGTCCGGAAGATGAAAAATAATACTAGACAATTTCCACACGCGGAAATCGTGAGAGGGGCTCGGGGGTCGGGGGGGCATGTCGGTTCGACGTTACCAAAGACTTCATGGTCGGAGGGGAATTCTGTGTTCTGAACCCCCATTCACTTTATATGGACAATCTGTGTGTCAGAGTTTGGCAGCTGACAGACGTCACCGTTAGTAGTAGTAATAGAAGTAGTATTAGTATTTTTAGTAGTAGTAGTATTTTTAGTAGTTTTATCAGTAGTAGTTGCCACAGCGACGGCGCTGCACTGACACACACACAGAATGAAACTGACACAGAGCAGCAGGAACAGGCTGAGACTGGAGCAGAACAGGTCCCGAGAAACTGCTAATTAAAGGAAAACCGTAAAAGATAGGAGAAAACTGAAATGACCGTGAGCGTCAAAAGGACCTGGGGAACATACAGATGTAGGTTTTTTTCCCGTACTGTGAAAAATGACTGAGTTAGGGCAGTTTAAAAACAGTCAGCTGACCAAGACAAGAAGGAATCCGCTACAATGGAGAGTCAATGGGAGAAAGAAGGGATGAGCCTCCAAACTAGTGCCTGTCATTTCACTTTAAAAAGAGCTAGGTCTTCAAACATGGGTTCATATGAAGCCTAGGAACTATGGCTACGTTTTTGGAAAATATCATTCACCTGCGATGTATGGTTTTGCTGGGAGGGCGATTTATTTACAGAATTTTCAGTTGAATTTGCACTGCTCTTCCACTCTAGTGTGATGACATCACACACTCAAACTCAGGAAATTTGGACAATTTTCACTCAACCCAGGGGTTTTTGAAGACTCACCTATTGAAAACCGTAAACCCCATCCTCATAACAAGTACATTCATGCGGAGAGGACAAAAAGGCCTGCGTTTTAAAGTTTAAATGAAGTCTGTCGGTCAAAGTATGGTGAAGTAGTAGTGTCTGGAAAAAAGTGGACTTTTCTGGCAGATTTTTTCCTCTCCCCATTAGTTGTAGTCATGTGTGACCTGATTGGCTGATGCTGATCACCTGACACCTGAGCTTCAACTGTCTGTGTTCTATACTCTGTGTGTGTGTGTGTGTGTGAGGGTGTGCGTGTGTGTCTGTGTGTATGAAAGAGAATCAGTTTGAATCAGTTTATTCTATCAGTAATAGGAGGAGAAGGAGTACAAGTAACAGTAATAGTATTAGCAGTACTAGTAGTAGTAGTAGTAGTAGTATTTTTGGTAGCAGTAGTAGTAGTAGTATTTTTGTAGTAGTTGTAGTAGCAGTAGTAGTTGTAGCATTTTTAGTAGTAGTAGTAGTAGTAGTAGTAGTAGTATTTTTAATAGTAGTAGTAGTAGTAGTATTAGTAGCATTTTTAGTGGTAGTTGTATATTTAGTAGTACTAGTAGTAGTAGTATTTTTAATAGTAGTAGTAGTAGTATTAGTTGCATTTTTAGTTGTAGTTGTATTTTTACTAGTGGTAGTAGTAGTAATCATAGTATTAACAGCAGTAGTAGTATTAGTAGTAGTATCAGTACTCTAAAGGACACACAGCGTTGCTATGGACTCTCCAGGGTTGCTATGGGAGGAGAAACATGTCAGACTGATTCAGTTTATTGGACACACCTGGGACACACACAGAGCAGTGGCGCCGTTGCCGTGGAGACGCTCAGTGCAGGTCAGAGACACACAGAGAAAAAGAGCAGATTTAAGCCTCTGAAAAGAAAAAAAACAGCTCCCGCAAAACTGCTTATTACGGGAAAACCGTATAAGATAGCTGAAAACCGAAATGACCGTGAGTGTCAGAAGGACCTGGGGAACACACAGATGTAGGTTTTTTTCACGTACTATGAGAAATGACTGAGTTAGAGCAGTTTAAAAACAGTCAACTGACCAAGACAAGTAAGAATTCGCTACAATGGAGAGTTAATGGGGGAAAGAAGGGATGAGCCTCCAAACTAGTGCCTGTCATTTCACTTTAAAAAGAGCTAGGTCTTCAAACATGGGTTCATATGAAGCCCAGGAAACATGGCTACGTTTTTGGAAAATATCATTCACCTGCGATGTATGGTTTGGCCGGGAGGGCGATTTATTCAGAGAATTTTCAGTTGAATTTTCGCTGCTCTCACACTCTAGTGTGATGACATCACCCACTCTAACTCAGGAAATTTTGAGAATTTTCACTCAACCCAGGGGTTTTTGAAGACTCACCTATTGAAAACCGTAAACCCCATCCTCATACAAAGTACATTCGTGCGGAGAGGACAAAAATGCCTGCGTTTTAAAGTTTAAATGAAATCTGTAGGTGAAAGTATGGCGAAGTAGTAGCGTCTGGAAAAAAGTGGAGTTTTCTGGCTGATTTTTTCGTCTCCCCATTCATTTCTATGGGACTTTTTTCGCATGTTTTTCGCGAATAACTCTGCGAAAAATTCATGAATTTCTACCTTGAGTCATTGCACACTATTCCCGATGAAACCGCACGTTTTAATGTATAATTTGCAGGGGTCTTTCCAGCGGTTCGGGCCGCATTAACGGACAAAAAAGTGGCGGAAGATGAAGAATAAGTAAGAATAAACGAGCGGAAGAACAATAGGTGCTCGTGGCTTCGCCACGAGCACCTCTCTCCCATTGCTTTGCAATGGGGGAGAGGTGCTCGTGTCGATGCCCGAGCCCCTAACTAGACAATTTCCACACGCGGAAATCGTGAGAGGGGCTCGGGGGTCGGGGGGGTATGTGGGTTCGACGTTACCAAAGACTTCATGGTCGGAGGGGAATTCTGTGTTCTGAACCCCCATTCACTTTATATGGACAATCTGTGTGTCAAAGTTTGGCAGCTGACGGACGTCACCATTAGTAGTAGTAATAGAAGTAGTAGTAGTATTTTTAGTTGTAGTAGTATTTTTAGTAGTAGTAGTATTTTTAGTAGTTGTATCAGTAGTAGTTGCCACAGCGACGGCGCTTCACTGCCACACACACAGAATGAAACTGACACAGAGCAGCAGGAATAGGCTGAGACTGGAGCAGAACAGGTCCCGAGAAACTGTAAATTAAAGGAAAACCGTGAAAGATAGGAGAAAACTGAAATGACCGTGAGCGTCAAAAGGACCTGGGGAACATACAGATGTAGGTTTTTTTCTCGTACTGTGAAAAATGACTGAGTTAGGGCAGTTTAAAAACAGTCAACTGACCTAGAAAAGAAGGAATCTGCTACAATGGAGAGTCAATGGGAGAAAGAAGGGATGAGCCTCCAAACTAGTCCCTATCATTTCACTTTAAAAAGAGCTAGGTCTTCAAACATGGGTTCATATGAAGCCCAGGAACCATGGCTACGTTTTTGGAAAATATCATTCACCTGCGATGTATGGTTTTGCCGGGAAGGCGATTTATTTAGTGAATTTTCAGTTGAATTTTCACTGCTCTTCCACTCTAGCATGATGACATCACACACTCAAACTCAGGAAATGTGGACAATTTTCACTCAACCCAGGGGTTTTTGAAGACTCACCTATTGAAAACCGTAAACCCCATCCTCATAACAAGTACAGTCATGCGGAGAGGACAAAAATGCCTGCGTTTTAAAGTTTCAATGAAGTATGTAGGTCAAAGTATGGCGAAGTAATAGTGTCTGGAAAAAAGTGGACTTTTCTGGCTGATTTTTTCCTCTCCCCATTAGTTGTAGTCATGTGTGACCTGATTGGCTGATGCTGATCACCTGACACCTGAGCTTCAACTGTCTGTGTTCTATACTCTATGTGTGTGTGTGTGTGTGTGTGTGTGTGTGTGTGTGTGTGAGAGAATCAGTTTGAATCAGTTTATTCTATCAGTAAAAGGAGGAAAAGTAGAAGGAGAAGTAGTAATAGAAGTAGTATTTTTAGTGGTAGTGGTAGTAGTAGTTGTAGTAGTAGTAGTAGTATTTTTAGTAATACTAGTAGTAGTATTTTTAGTAGTAGTAGTAGTAGAAGTAGTTTTCATAGTAGTAGTAGTATTTGTAGTAGTAGTAGTATTTTTATTAGTAGTAGTAGTAATAGTAGTCGTATTTTTAGTAATAGTAGTAGTACTTTCAGTAGTAGTGGTTGTATTTTTAGTAGTAGTAGTAGTTATCATAGTAGTAATAGTAATACTAGTAGTATCAGTACTGTCTCACACACCCAGCGTTGCTATGGACTCTCCAGGGTTGCTATGGGAGGAGAAACATGTCAGACTGATTCAGTTTATTGGACACACCTGGGACACAGAGCAGAGGGGCTGTTGCCGCAGCAACGGCGCTGCACTGACACACACAGAGAGAGAGAGACACACAGAGCAGCAGGAATAGACTGAGTGAGTCACTCAGAACAGGTCCCGGAAAACTGCTAATTATTGGAAAACCGTACAAGATAGGTGAAAACCGAAATGACAGTGAGCGTCAGAAGGACCTGGGGAACACACAGATGTAGATTTTTTTCACGTACTATGAGAAATGACTGAGTTAGAGCAGTGTAAAAACAGTCAACTGACCAAGACAAGAAGGAATCCGCTACAATGGAGAGTTAATGGAGGAAAGAAGGGATGAGCCTCCAAACTAGTGCCTTTCATTTCTCTTTAAAAAGAGCTATGTCTTCAAACATGGGTTCATATGAAGCCCAGGAACCATGGCTACGTTTTTGGAAAATATCATTCACTTGCGATGTATCGTTTGGCCGGGAGGGCGATTTATTCAGAGAATTTTCAGTTGAATTTTCGCTGCTCTCACACTCTAGTGTGATGACATCACCCACTCTAACTCAGGAAATTTTGAGAATTTTCACTCAACCCAGGGGTTTTTGAAGACTCACCTATTGAAAACCGTAAAACCCATCATCATACCAAGTACATTCGTGTGGAGAGGACAAAAATGCCTGCGTTTTAAAGTTTGAATGAAGTCTGTAGGTGAAAGTATGGTGAAGTAGTAGTGTCTGGAAAAAAGTGGACTTTTCTGGCTGATTTTTTCATCTCCCCATTCATTTCTATGGGACTTTTTTCGCGTGTTTTTCGCGAATAACTCTGCGAAACATTCACGAATCTCTATGAAAATAACATAGCACACTATTCCCGATGAAACCGCACGTTTTAATGTATATTGTGCAGGGGTCTTTCCAGCGGTTCGGGCCCTATTAATCGGCGAAAATGTGGCCGTAAGATGAAAAATAATAATAACTAGACAATTTCCACACGCGGAAATCGTGAGAGGGGCTCGGGGGTCGGGGGTGGTGGTGGGGGGGGGCACACCAGTTAGAGTCCATGTTCAGGCTGAAGTAGTATGTAGCTGGAGAATGACACTGAGAAATGTTGGAGAAACACAGCAGACATGACAGGAGACTGAATTCATTAGATACTGTCATGTGTGACCTGATTGGCTGATGCTGATCACCTGACACCTGAGCTTCAACTGTCTGTATTCTATATTCTGTCTGCAGCTGAGAACTGAAGAGCTGTGAGTGTGTGTATGTGTGTGTGAGTGTGTATGTGTGTGTGTGTGTGTGAGAGAGAGAGAGAGAACTGATTGAAACGGATTCTATCAGTAATAAGAGGAGAAGGAGAAGTAGTAGAAGTAAAAGTAATACTAGTATTTGTAGTAGTAGTAATAGAAGTAGTGGTATTTTTAATACTAGTAGTAGTAGCTTCCACAGCGACGGCGCTCCACTGACACACACAGAATGAAACTGACACACAGAGCAGAAGGAATAGGCTGAGACTGGAGCAGAAAAGGTCCCAAGAAACTGCTAATTACTGGAAAACTGTAAAAGATAGGAGAAAACTGAAATGACCGTGAGAGTCAGAGAGACCTGGGGAACACAAAGATATAGGTTTTTTTTCCAGTACTGTGAAAAATGACCGTGTTAGGGCAGTTTTAAAACAGTCAACTGACCAAGACAAGAAGGAATCCACTACAATGGAGAGTTAATGGAGGAAAGAAGGGATGAGCCTCCAAACTAGTGCCTGTCATTTCACTTTAAAAAGAGCTAGGTCTTCAAACATGGGTTCATATGAAGCCCAGGAACCATGGCTACGTTTTTGGAAAAGATCATTTGCCTGCGATGTATCGTTTGGCCAGGAAAGCGATTTATTCAGAGAATTTTCAGTTGAATTTGCACTGCTCTTCCACTCTAGCGTGATGACATCACACACTCTAACTCAGGAAATTTTGAGAATTTTCACTCAACCCAGGGGTTTTTGAAGACTCACCTATTGAAAACCGTAAACCCCATCCTCATACCAAGTACATTCATGCGGAGAGGACAAAAAGGCCTGCGTTTTAAAGTTTCAATGAAGTCTGTAGGTCAAAGTATGGCGAAGTAGTAGTGTCTGGAAAAAAGTGGACTTTTCTGGCTGATTTTTTCCTCTCCCCATTAGTTGTAGTCATGTGTGACCTGATTGGCTGATGCTGATCACCTGACACCTGAGCTTCAACTGTCTGTGTTCTATACTCTGTGTGTGTGTGTGTGTGTGTGTGTGTGTGTGTGTGTGTGTGTGTGTGTGTGTGTGTGTGTGAGTGTGTGTTAGTTTTTGAGTGTGTGTTTGTGTGTGTCAGTGTGTGAGTGTGTTTGTGCATGAGAGGGAATCAGTTTGAATCAGTTTAAAAGTAATAGGAGGAGAAGGAGTACAAGTAACAGTAATAGTAGTATTTTTAGTAGCAGTAGTGGTAGTAGTAGTAGTAATTTCAGTAGTAGTAGTAGTAGTATTTTTAGTTGTAGTAGTAATAGTAGTAGTATTTTTTGTAGTAGTAGTATTTTTAGTAGTAGCACCTGTAATAGTAGTAATAGTATTTTTTAGTATTAGTAGTAGTAGTAGTAGTAGTAGTAGTAGTAGTATTTTTTGTAGTAGTTGTAGTAGCAGCAGTAGTAGTAGTAGTAGAATTTCTAGTAGTAGTAGTAACATTAGTAGTATTTTTAGTTGTAGTAGTAGTATTAGTAGTAGTAGCAATTGTAGTAGTAGTAGTAATATTTTTTAGTAGTAGTAGTAGTAGCAGTAGTAGCATTTTTAATAGTAGTAGTAATCATAGTATTAACAGCAGTAGTAGTATTAGTAGTAGTATCTGTACTTTAACAGACACACAGCGTTGCTATGGACTCTCCAGGGTTGCTATGGGAGGAGAAACATGTCAGACTGATTGGGTTTATTGGACACACCTGGGACACAGAGCAGAGGGGCTGTTGCCGCAGCAACGGCGCTGCACTGACACACACAGAGAGAGAGAGACACACAGAGCAGCAGGAATAGACTGAGTGACTCACTCAGAACAGGTCCCGGAAAACTGCTAATTATGGGAAAACCGTAAAAGATAGGTGAAAACCGAAATGACCGTGGGCATCAGAAGGCCCTGGGGAATGCACAGATGTAGGTTTTTTTCCGTACTGTGAAAAATGACTGAGTTAGGGCAGTTTAAAAACAGCCAACCGAGCAAGACAAGAAGGAATCTGCTATAATGGAGAGTTAATGGGGGAAAGAAGGGACTTGCCTCCAAACTAGTGCCTGTCATTTCACTTTAAAAAGAGCTAGGTCTTCAAACATGGGTTCATATGAAGCCCAGGAACCATGGCTACGTTTTTGGAAAATATCATTCGCCTGCGATGTATCGTTTGGCCGGGAGGGCGATTTATTAAGAGAATTTTCAGGTGAATTTTTCACTCCTTTCTCACTCTAGCTGCCGTTACCATGGGGACCACACACTCTAGAAATGAGGATTTTGAGTCAACCTGGGGGTTTTTGAAGAGTCACCTATTGAAAACCGTAAACCTCATCCTCATAGCAAGTACATTCGTGTGGAGAGGACAAAAATGCCTGCGTTTTAAAGTTTAAATGAAGTCTCTAGGTGAAAGTATGGCGAAGTAGTAGTGGTTGGAAAAAAGGCAAGTTTTTTGTCACTCCCATTAAAAATGAATGGGGTTTTTCTTCGCATATTTGTGCGAAAACCGTAAGTGATATCGTTACAACGTGATGACACAGATAATCTTTGGGCCAAGCTGAACATTTCTGCGTTGACAGAATATTTTTAGGACAAATCGTTTGGGAATGGTAGCCACTTGAAAATGGCCCCATTCATTTCGGATGGAGAAATTTGACTGGTTTTTCGCAATTTTAACGAAATCCGTGCATCGGAATGGAACGCCTATAACATAGCACACGATTCCCGAGCAGGACGCACATTTTTGTAATAACATGTGTTGGTCTATTTCCAGCGGTTCGGGCCGAATTAATCGGCGAAAAGTGGCGGAAGATGAAGAATAATATTAATAATAATAAACGCGCGGAAGAACAATAGGTGCTCGTGGCTTCGCCACGAGCACCTCTCTCCCATTGCTTTGCAATGGGGGAGAGGTGCTCGTGTCGATGCCCGAGCCCCTAACTAGACAATTTCCACACGCGGAAATCGTGAGAGGGGCTCGGGGGTCGGGGGGGCATGTCGGTTCGACGTTACCAAAGACTTCATGGTCGGAGGGGAATTCTGTGTTCTGAACTCCCATTCACTTTATATGGACAATCTGTATGTCATAGTTTGGCAGCTGACAGACGTCACCGTTAGTAGTAGTAATAGAAGTAGTAGTAGTATTTTTAGTAGTAGTAGTATTTTTAGTAGTTGTATCAGTAGTAGTTGCCACAGCGACGGTGCTGCACTGACACACACACAGAATGAAACTGACACAGAGCAGCAGGAATAGGCTGAGAGTGGAGCAGAAAAGGTCCCGAGAAACTGTAAATTAAAGGAAAACCGTAAAAGATAGGAGAAAAGTGAAATGACCGTGAGCGTCAAAAGGACCTGGGGAACATACAGATGTAGGTTTTTTTCCCGTACTGTGAAAAATGACTGAGTTAGGGCAGTTTAAAAACAGTCAACTGACCAAGAAAAGAAGGAATCTGCTACAATGGAGAGTTAATGGGAGAAAGAAGGGATGAGCCTCCAAACTAGTGCCTGTCATTTCACTTTAAAAAGAGCTAGGTCTTCAAACATGGGTTCATATGAAGCCCAGGAACCATGGCTACGTTTTTGGAAAATATCATTCGCCTGCGATGTGTGGTTTTGCCGGGAAGGCGATTTATTTACAGAATTTTCAGTTGAATTTTCACTGCTCTTCCACTCTAGTGTGATGACATCACACACTCAAACTCAGGAAATTTGGACAATTTTCACTCAACCCAGGGGTTTTTGAAGACTCACCTATTAAAAACCGTAAACACCATCCTCATACCAAGTACATTCATGCGGAGAGGACAAAAATGCCTGCGTTTTAAAGTTTCAATGAAGTCTGTAGATCAAAGTATGGCGAAGTAGTAGCGGTAAGAAAAAAGTGGACTTTTCTGGCAGATTTTTTCCTCTCCCCATTAGTTGTAGTCATGTGTGACCTGATTGGCTGATGCTGATCACCTGACACCTGAGCTTCAACTGTCTGTGTTCTATACTCTGTGTGTGTGTGTGTGTGTGTGTGTGTGTGTGTGTGTGTGTGTGTGTGTGTGTGTGCGTGTGTGCGTGTGTGTGAGGGTGTGTGTGTGTGTGTGTGTATGTGTATGAGAGAGAATCAGTTTGAATCAGTTTATTCTATCAGTAAAAGGAGGAGAAGTAGAAGGAGAAGTAGTAATAGAAGAAGTATTTTTAGTAGTAGTGGTAGTAGTAGTTGTAGTAGTATTTGCAGTAGTAGTAGTATTTTTAGTAATACTAGTAGTAGTATTTTTAGTAGTAGTAGTAGTAGTACTAGCAGTTGTTGTAGTAGTAGTAGTAATATTTTCTAGTAGTAGTAGTAGCAGTAGTTGTATTTTTAGTTCTAGTAGTGGTAGTAGTAGTAGTAGTAATATTTTTAATAGTAGTAGTAGTAGTAGTAGTAAATTTTTTAGTTGTAGTTGTATTTGTAGTAGTAGTAGTAGTAGTAGTAGTAATCATAGTAGTAACAGCAGTAGTAGTATTAGTAGTACTATCAGTACTCTAACAGACACCCAGCGTTGCTATGGACTCTCCAGGGTTGCTATGGGAGGAGAAACATGTCAGACTGATTCAGTTTATTGGACACACCTGGGACACAGAGCAGAGGGGCTGTTGCCGCAGCAACGGCGCTGCACTGACACACACAGAGAGAGAGAGAGACACAGAGCAGCAGGAATAGACTGAGTGAGGCACTCAGAACAGGTCCCGGAAAACTGCTAATTATGGGAAAACCGTAAAAGATAGGTGAAAACCGAAATGACCGTGAGCGTCACAAGGACCGGGGGAAAACACAGATGTAGGTTTTTTTCACATACTGTGAAAAATGACTGAGTTAGAGCAGTGTAAAAACAGTCAACTGACCAAGACAAGAAAGAATCCGCTACAATGGAGAGTTAATGGAGGAAAGAAGGGATGAGCCTCCAAACTAGTGCCTGTCATTTCTCTTTAAAAAGAGCTAGGTCTTCAAACATGGGTTCATATGAAGCACAGGAACCATGGCTACGTTTTTGGAAAATATCATTCAACTGCGATGTATCGTTTGGCCGGGAGGGCGATTTATTCAGAGGATTTTCAGTTGAATTTTCACAGCTCTCACACTCTAGTGTGATGACATCACCCACTCTAACTCAGGAAATTTTGAGAATTTTCACTCAACCCAGGGGTTTTTGAAGACTCACCTATTGAAAACCGTAAACCCCATCCTCATACAAAGTACATTCATGCGGAGAGGACAAAAATGCCTGCGTTTTAAAGTTTAAATGAAGTCTGTAGGTCAAAGTATGGCAAAGTAGTAGTGTCTGGAAAAAAGTGGACTTTTCTGGCTGATTTTTTCCTCTCCCCATTCATTTCTATGGGACTTTTTTCGCATGTTTTTTGCGAATAAGTCTGCGAAAATGTCACGAATCTCTACGAAAAATACATAGCCCGCTATTCCCGATGAAACCGCACGTTTTAATGTATAATTTGCAGGGGTCTTTCCAGCGGTTCGGGCCGCATTAACGGACAAAATATTGTCCGGAAGATGAAGAAAAACTAGACAATTTCCACACGCGGAAATCGTGAGAGGGGCTCGGGGGTCGGGGGGGCATGTCGGTTCGACGTTGCCAAAGACTTAATGGCCGGAGGGGAATTCTGTGTTCTGAACCCCCATTCACTTTATATGGACAAGCTGAGTGCCAAAGTTTGGCGGCTGACGGATGTCACCATTAGTAGTAGTAATAGAAGTAATAGTAGTATTTTTAGTAGTAGTAGTAATTTTAGTTGTAGTGGTAGTATCTTTAGCAGTATTTTTAGTACTAGTAGTAGTAGTAGTAGTAGTGGTATTTTTAATAGTAGTAGTAGTTGGAGTTGCCACAGCAACGGCGCTGCACTGACACACACAGAGAATGAAACTAACACACAGACCAGCAGGAATAGGCATAGACTGGAGCAGAACAGGTTCCAATCAACTGCTAATTATGGGAAAACTGTAAAACATAGGTGAAAACCGAAATGACCGTGAGCGTCAGAAGGACCTGGGGAACACGCAGATGTAGGTTTTTTTCACATACTGTGAGAAATGACTGAGTTAGAGCAGTTTAAAAACAGTCAACTGACCAAGACAAGAAGGAATCTGCTAGAATGGAGAGTTAATGGGGGAAAGAAAGGATGAGCCTCCAAACTTGTGCCTGTCATTTCACTTTAAAAAGAGCTAGGTCTTCAAACATGGGTTCATATGAAGCCCAGGAACCATGGCTACGTTTTTGGAAAATGTCATTCAACTGCGATGTATCGTTTGGCCGGGAGGGCGATTTATTCAGAGCATTTTCAGGTGAATTTTCACTGCTCTCACACTCTAGTGTGATGTCATCACACACTCTAACTCAGGAAATTTTGAGAATTTTCACTCAACCCAGGGGTTTTTGAAGACTCACCTATTGAAAACCGTAAACCTCATCCTCATACCAAGTACATTTTTGTGGAAAAGACAAAAATTCCTGCGTTTTAAAGTTGAAATGAAGTCTGTAGGTCAAAGTATGGTGAAGTAGTAGTGTCTGGAAAAAAGTGGACTTTTCTGGCTGATTTTTTCCTCTCCCCATTAGTTGTAGTCATGTGTGACCTGATTGGCTGATGCTGATCACCTGACACCTGAGCTTCAACTGTCTGTGTTCTATACTCTGTGTGTGTGTGTGTGTGTGTGTGTGTGTGTGTGTGTGTGTGTGTGTATGAGAGAGAATCAGTTTGAATCAGTTTAACAGTAATAGGAGGAAAAGGAGAAGGAGTACAAGTAACAGTAATAGTAGTAGTAGTAGTAGTAGTATTTTTTGTAGTAGTTGTAGTAGCAGTAGTAGTAGTAGCGTTTTTAGTAGTAGTAGTAGTAATATTAGTAGTAGTAGTAATAGTAGTAGTATTTTTAGTAGTAGTAGTATTTTTAGTAGTAGTAGTAGTAGTAGTAATATTAGTAGTATTTTTAGTTGTAGTAGTAGTAGTAGTAGTAGTAGCAATTGTCGTAGTAGTATTTCCAGTAGCAGTAGTAGTATTTTTAGTAGTAGTAGTAGTAGTGTAATAGTATTTTTAGTAGTAGTAATGTAATAGTATTTTTAGTAGTAGTAGTAGTAGTAGTACTACCTGTTATTGTAGTAATAGTAGTAATATTTTCTAGTAGTAGTAGTAGTGTAATAGTATTTTTAGTAGTAGTAGTAGTAGTAGTACTAGCAGTTGTTGTAGTAGTAGTAGTAATATTTTCTAGTAGTAGTAGTAGCAGTAGTTGTATTTTTAGTACTAGTAGTGGCAGTAGTAGTAGT